>NC_135534.1:33649014-33949014 GCF_045843805.1 Urocitellus parryii
GTTTGAAAATGGTTGTGAATTATGACATTTTTGGACTAAAAAAGTATCATATCTAATTATTCAAAAGCATACAACATTTTGGTAAAAAGATGTCAGGGTTCTAATATAATAATTATGATATAATCAAGTTAAAAAAATAAGTCATAATAATTTTCAGTTAGTTTGCCTTTAGAATCATCTGTTATATTTAAGGAAGCCACCTAAGTACAGGGCTTTACAGGTAGTTTAATTCCTAAAAAAATTAATTATGAAATTTGTATAAAGTGAAAAGCTCTTTTGAAGTACAAATATCCTCTCCTCATGTTTTTATAAATCCATATTAAAAAAACATCTAGCGTACTTAAACTAATATATACTTGTATTTAAGGGAAATGACTTGCCAAAGCATGAAATATGAAATGACAGTAGTAAAACATAATCCAACCAATTAAGCTTAGGATTTAGAACAATTTTCTTTCAAGGAATAGAGGCATCTTGAGAAGATCATGCAACTCACAGGAGAAAAGGAATATTCCCCTTCAGACCTAGAATATCAAGGTTACATGTAATGTGGTGACACGCGTTTTCAAAGTTGTGTCATTTGGACAAAGCAGAACAAATTGATGAGAGATTGTTCAGTTGAAACTTCAATTTTTTCTAGTGTCTATGTACATAGGGCAGATTCTTTTTCTCTAGTACTAAGAAAGTTGATATGCAGTTTGTTGGGAGTTTAGGTGACAAGACAGTCCATCCCAAGGAAGGTGGACCTAAGACACATATCACTTAATGATGGCAATCAGGTTTATTGCTATCTCTGATGACTTGTTACAAGCAGATAAATAAAAACTACTCAGGCTAATAATTTGAAGCCACTGAAAAAGTATAGAATATTACATGAAAAACAATGCTACTGGTACATGAATAATGTATATTATGTGGATATTCTAGGAAAAATGTATTTTTGCTGGTTACTTTATAGGCAACAGAATATATTATCAGTTCTAAGCATAGTCATTGAAACAAACAAATGTTAAACAATTTTGTTAATCTTCATTGGACAGAATAATGGATGAAAGTAAGCCACAAGCTTATATCCAGTAATGACAACTAGATACGTTATATGATATGACATGAATTTGTTATTTAATATCTTGAAGTGTTATTTTTTTATTAAACAGTTTCCTGTCCTTGCCAACATATCATTAACAACAGAATGAAAATCAAAGCTTAATCATTTCATCTAAATGTTTTAGCAAGAGGTGAGGTTTGTACAATATCTTGACAAACACTACCTGACAAAATTTGTGCTGGATTAAAAAATATACAAAAGCATAGCACATTCTAGGTTGATAACTTCTGTGGTAATAATGGTCTAGTCTAGTTGAATCTCACAGTGCAATTAATATCCAGAACTTAGACTTAAAATTTTAAGTTCTGACAAGTCTTCTAAATGATTTCAACTACTGTTGAAAACTCCTCAACGTATTACTATACAATGCAACCAACACCATTGCTAGAATAGCAAATGAATGTGTGTATGATCCAAAAATTAAATTATAGACTGGGATATTATAATAAATCTTTGAGGAATTTACCAAGGAATAGGAAACTCAACTGTGGGATGAAGTTGCAAATGCCCTCTGAAATTAGAAGGTGAATACTGAGTTGAGTAACTTTAAGTTGTGTTAGAGGACATTCAAAATCATATTGTAAATAATAATGTCAATCATAGTTTGACTTGGACTTAATATGTAAAATTTACCAATGACATTAAATATAAAATTGTCCTGAACAATTTTAGAAATTGTTGTTTTAGAAATTGAATACTGTCCTGAACTATTTTAGAAAATTATAATGACTGGGAAGAGGAAAAGAGGTATCTGTAAGCTAGAAACTCAAGGCAATAAGTCAAACAGACTTTTATTTCTTTTCTAAAGACAAATAAATGATAGATTCTTTCCTAGTATATATTATATAATGCAAAATTCTGATACATTTCTCTTTTAAAATGGAATAGCCATAAAACATTAATGTAGAATATAATAAACTGTCACCTCCACTTCTATGAGCCATTTTTCTTTTTCTTTTCTTTTTTTTTTTTCCCCCCAGATGTTTCCTTTTCTTAGAACCAATATTTGAGCAAACAGGCCCGGCATCTTGTGTATGAGTCCTATCAGACCAGGATTCTTTTAATCACAGTCAAGTGGCATTTGGAAGTACTTCACCTCTGACAAAGTTTAGTGTGCATGTGTGCACATGCACGAGTGTTTTCAACTTTAGAAAATGAGCACTGAAGAGGGATACTGAATAACCCCAAGAGCTTATTAACCAGTGCTCCTTGTCATCTCCTTAAAGGAACATGGAAAGCTGAAGAGCTTCTGTGAGGATGAGTGGAGATAAAGATGTGCAGCATATTGTGTGTAAGAGGAGCAGTATGCTTATTTGTCAGCTCCCAAACGACAGGCTGCTACTCTGTACTACTGTTACTAAAAATACCATGCTTGGCATGGTAGATGTGAAAAAAAAAAATCTGTGGTCTGATTTGGAAAGAAATCAGTGAGGTAAAAATATAACTGGGATCCTTCTTCTTTCATTAGTTTTACATTCCCTTATTTTCCTTAGAAATTTTTTTCTTAAGGTTGACCCCAAACCCAGGGCTTTATTTATTTAACCCCAAGGCTTTCCATACCCTGGATATAGCAAATAAATACTAAGTAAACTACTTGGCAATAATAAAAAGGAAACAAATCAAATACACAGAAAAGCAGATTTTGATTTTGTATTGTTGCTGAGGACAGCCCACATTGTTTCAAAACACACTTTTTGGTGATCTTTCTAGATTTCCCTAGATTTTTCTTTTCCCAAAACACTGATATTGTCAAGCTGAAAGATCCAGATATATCAGATTTACTGATGGCTAAAATGAAGCAAGTATTCATAATCTTGCCTGTCTTAGTAGTATCTTCTTCAATAATTGTTTATGTCACAGTAGGCAGTTTTTAAAATATTCCTCCTCAGTTAATGGATATTTAATTTTCATCTATGTCAAAGGACAAGCAGAGATCAGGTCAGATAAATATATTATAAAAATGAATTATATAAATATACAAGAACTTGAAATCACAGAAGTATAGAAAGAGATGAGTTAGGAAAGAATTGATTTGCTTAATACTTATGTAAGATATATCTCTTCTTTCCTTTTTCTTTCTCTCCTTTCTTTATGGAGCACCTACCTCTGTATAAAACAATAGCTAGCTGGAAAAGCAATGAGTCCTTGTCCTCAAGAAGGTGCTGCAAGAACCCTGAGGGGAAAGACTTGAGGTTCTATTCCAGTTTAATTTAAAAGACAAGTTAGACAGGAAGTTAGAGTCCTAGGAGTAGAAAATGAACAGCAAATGCAAAATTGAAAAGGGGTATGACAGTCTGGGTTGTTTACAATGGCTTGTACAAGAAAACAGTCAAAGATAAGAATGGAGAAGCAGGCAGGCACAGAATAGGTAGGGCTTCCCTTCTTAAAGCAGTGGTGAGTCAGTGAACTTTTCAATCATGGGAAATGAGATGATCAGATTTCTTCCCTGAACATGTTTCTCTGGCTATATTGATGTCATTCTTGTGCCTGGAGGGAGGGGGAACACTGGAAGCAGGGAGAGCAGTTAGGAGGCCTGTGCAGCAATCCAGGCAAGGGAAAATGAGATCCCATTCTCCAAAGTGTGGGGCTCTGTTACTTCCACCTGTGAGCACTTGTGGTTCTTCTTAATAATTTCCTCATATCCTTCAATATTTACTCTTTCAAAATAAAATCTTCTCCTTGACCTGGTTTATAAGAAAGTTGCTATTATGTTGCTGGCATCATTTCTCTTCTAGTCTCCACAAGGAACCAGGTATTAAAAGAGAGGAAGACTTACTGAGAACAGAATAGGCAATTAACAAAGATGGGTGGGTGAATGGATGGATGGAGAGACATACCAACTCAATATTAAAGTCCCACCAGGTGCCAAATATTATTGTAGGTACCAATATCCTTTTCTTATTCTAGGATCTTACTGGCATTTACTTACTATTTCTCCATAGTCTCCACTAGTTTTTAATAATTCCTCATGTTTTTTTTTTAAGTTTTTTTTTGTAGTTGTAGGTAGACAGCATGTCTTTATTTTATTTGTTTATTTTTATGTGGTGCTAAGGATTGAACCCAGTGCTTCACATATGCTAGGCGCTAGAGTCCCAGCCCCCAATTCCTCATTTTTTCCTGGCCTTTGGTACTGGGAATTGAACTCAGAAATGCTTTAGCACTTCTCCAATCCTTTTTTACTTTTTCTTTGAGACAGGCTTTTGCTGAGGGTCTCAGTAACTTGCTGAGGTTGGTCTCAAACTTGTGATCCCCTTTCCTCAACCTCTTGAGTCACTGGGATTACAGGTGTAAGCCATGTCACCTGGCTTTTTCCTAGTCTTTTATGAATGACTTTGATACTTCTGAAGAGCTCTGATCAGTTATTTTGTAGGATGTTCCTTAATATGAGCTTGTCTCAAATGTTTTCATGATTGAAATTATACATTTCTGGCAATGTTACCACAGAACTGATGTATACTTCTCAGTTCGTCAAGCCATGCTGCAGTGTTCCATTGCTGGTGCTGTTTACCTTGACTATGTCATTAAGTTGGTGTCTATCATGTTTCTCCAAAGAAAAATTGTTACCTTTCCCTTTGTAATTGACTAATACCTTGGCCAAGATATTTTGAACTATGCAAATCCTGTTTCTTATCAAATTTTTGCTCATTAATTTTCATATCCATCAAGGGATCCTGTTTGCCTGATGGTAATTCTCTAGTTCCCTCTTTGCTTCCATATTTTTAAATTTATTTGATTATTTTCCCTCCTCTGTCTCTGGAATCAAGCAATCAAGTACTTCTCCTAGAAGACCTGGTCTTCTTTATTGGAAAATAGTACATAGAGGCCAAGATCTGGCCCTAGGAATGTCATTGTTATAGAACTGTCATTGCTTTATATATGGATATATTTATATATTATATTCTTTATTAAATTAAAAATGTATTTTAACTTAATAAAGAAAATACTTTTTTTTTAAGGTCATAGTTGTATAGAGTCTAAGGCACAGTGCTGACATCAGATTGGTCCTGGCGAAGGCCTTATGGATAACATCACAATATTGGGAGAACCTGCAAGAGGGAGAGATCACATTGCCAGACAGGAAGCCAGAGAGGCTGGGAGTAGCCAGCCTTGTTCTTTTACAATCCTGGAAAAGGGTATTTTTAAGATAGTTTGGTGAGGGAAAGCCTGTTTGAGGAGGCCATTTAGAGACTTAAATGAAGTAGAGGAGGGAGCAATGCAAATGACCTAGAAATGGTTTTCTGAACATAGGGGTGGAGTAGTACAAATTGCTGATGTAAGAATGCAGGAAGGTAAGGGCAATTGGAGCTCTATGGGCTCTGGGAAAGTGACAGGAAATGAGTTCAGAAAGTGGGTGCGATATTTGTAAACCACAGTAAATAGTGTCTTAATTTTGATGGGAAGCCACTGGAGTGTTCTGAGCAGGAGCATATCATAATCTGATTTGCTTTGTAATAACAGATTATAGTCTGAGTGTACAGCAAACAAAATGTGGGTAGATACTCAAACTAGGAGGCTACTGCAGAGCTCTTATGAGAATTTTGTTTTTGGGGAGTGGTGGTGGTTTCTGGGGATTGAACACAGGACCTCATACATACTAAGCAAGTGCTCCCTTGTGAGAAATGAATGAAAGCAAAATATAATGGAGATTAGGATCATAACTGTAGCAGTAGAGGTGGTGAAAAGTGGCTAGATTTGGTGTATGTATATATTTATATAGGAATGTGTTAAACATACAGAAAACACAGAAAATAAAATATTAAATGCAACACCCATGTATTCACCCTAAATTTCATCATATTCTAAAAGTTGACCACACTTGATTCATAATAAAACAGTGGTGAAGATCCTTGTGCATTTCTCCACTAATTCTTTTCCTTTCAGGGGTAAGTAATAAATATATTTGACCTTTGTTTTTCTCATGGACTTTACTTAATATATGCATTAATAATCCCCTCACCCACAGTTTTTACTTCCAATTATGTATAGTCAATGGTGGTTGGAAATACTAAATGAAAAATTGCAGATTTAAAACTCATGCTCATGGTAGAGCACTTGCCTAGCATGTGTGAGGCACTGGGTTCAAGCCAAAGCACCACATAAATAAATAAAATAAAGGTATTGTGTCCATCTACAACTAAAAAAAAAATTAAAAAAATTTAAAACTCTCGAGTTTTAACCTGCATGCCCTTCTGAGTGGGGTGAAGAAATCTCACACCATATTGCTCCATTTTACCCTGGATACAAATCATCCCTTGGCCCAGTATATGCATGCTGTATACATGACCTACCCCATAGTCACTTAGTAGTTGTCTTGATTGTATCAGACCAACTATTGCAGTATTACAATACTCATGTTTAAGTAACTCTTATTTTACTAATAATGGCCCAAAGCACACAAGTAGTGATGCTGACAATTTGGATATGCCAAAGAGAAGTGTAAAGTGCTTCCTAAGTGAAAAGATGAAAGTTCTTGATTTAAGGAAAAAAATTATATGTTGAAATTGTTAATATGTATGAATATTACTATAAAGAAAAATAAATTTGGGCTGGAGTTGTGGCTCAGCAGTAGAGCGCTTGTCTTACACGTGTGGGACCCTGGGTTTGATCCTCAGCACCACATAAAAAAAAAAATGAGTGAAATAAAGGTATTGTGTCCAACTATAAAATAAATATTAAAAAAAGAAAAATAAACTTATGCTAGTTTTGCCGTTGTGCCTTGCATTACAAAAGTTATGGCCACAAAACGTGATAAGTGCTTAGTTGAGATGAAAAAGGCATTAATTACATTATAGGGTTTGGTACTATCTAAGGCTTTAGGTATTCAACGGGGTCTTGGAACACATTCCTATGGATAAATTGGGACTACTATGTCTATAAGTAATATATAATATTATTTTATGTGCTTAAAGGTTTGTTTAAATGAAATGCATGTATTATTTTGCAACTTGTTCTATATCATATAAAATTACGATCTGGAGAATTATCATGTTGATTCATGAAGTTTTGGCTCCTTTATTTTATACTGTTCTGTAGGAATGTTCCACTTCATGAATATACACCATTATTTTTTCTGTTCTATCATTTATATGTGTTGATATATGTGTTTTCAAATTTTCTGTCCTTCAAGAAATGCTGTATTCAACATTCCTTAATTTTTCTTCTTGTACATTACTGCAGCTTTTCTAAAATATGTATCCATAAGTGGAATTTCTAGGTTAAAGGACAGTCACAGTATCAATTTTGTAAGATATTGACAACTTATTCTCAGAAGTAGTTGTAGCAACTTATATTCCTATTGGTATTGTATAAAAATTCCTGTTTCTTATGGAAATCCAGATATAGCAGAATGAAAATGAACACCTATCTCCTACTCTGCAAAAAACTGAAATCAAAGTGGATCAAAAGACCTAGGTAATTAGACCAGAGACCCTGCACCTACCAGAAGAATGAAGGCCCAACTTTCTATTATGTCAGATTAGGCACTGACTTCCTCAACAAGCTCCTAAAGCATAAGAAGTAAAACCAAGAATCAATACATGGGATGGTATCAAACTAAAAAGCTTCTTCACAACAAAGGAAACAATAAAAAATATGAAGAGAGAGCCCACACAATGGGAGAAAATCTTCACCATCTGCACCTCAGATAAAGCATTCAACTCTAGGATATATAAAGAACTCAAAAATTTTAACCCCCGCAAACCCAAATAACCCAGTCAATAAACGGGCAAAGAAACTGTACAGGCACTTCACAGAAGAAGAAATATGAATGGTCAAAAACATATGAAAAAATGTTCAACTTCTCTACCAGTTAGAGAAATGTACATTTACACTACACTGAGATTCCATCTCACTCCAGTCAGAATGGCAATTGTCAAGAATACAAGTAACAATAAATGTTGGCGAGGATGTAGGGGAAAGGGTTCACTCATACATTGGGACTGCAAATTGGTGCAACTACTCTGCAAAGCAGCATGGAGATTCCTTAGAAAACTTGGAATAGAACTGCTATTTGACCCAGTTATCCCACTCCTTGGTTTATACCCAAAGGACTTAAAATCAGCATTCTACAGTGATGTAGCCACATCAATATTTATAGCATTTCAATTCAAAATAGCTAAGCTTTGGAATTAACAGATGAATGGATAAGAAAATGTGGTATATGTACACAATGAAAAGTTACTCAGCCATAAAAAAAGAATGACTTCATTACTTTTGATAGTAAATGGATGGATCTGGCGACTATCATGCTAAGTGAAATAAGCCAAACCAAAAAAACCAAAGGCCAAATGTTCTCTCTGATGCAGAGAGGTCTGTTTTTATGCAGATGGTATCACACAATAAGGGGGGAAGGGAAGAATAGAAGTTTAGTGGATTAGACAATGGGGAATAAAGGGAAGGGAGGAGGAATGAGAATAGAAAAGACAGTAGAATGAGTTGGACATAACTTTCCTAGTTCATATATGAATACACAACCAGTGAAACTCCACATCATGTACCCACAAGAATGGGATTGTAATTAGAATAAATTATACCCCATATGTGTATAATATGTCAAAATATACCCTATTATCACATATATTTAACAACAACAAAAAAAGGAAAATTCTTGTTTCTCCAACTTCTCTTCAACTTACTTGACTTCTAGACTTTAGAAAATTTGGTGGGTAGGGCATGAGAATTGTTATTTTAGTGTTGCATTTTCCCTACCAGTAACAATCATTTTTTTGTTTCCTCTTCTGTGAATTATACATTCATATTGGCCCATTATGCTCCTCAGTTTTCTTTACTTTTTTACATTATTTATTTTTTTTGCATTACAGTTCTTAATACACCATTATACCATAATTTATCATCTCTGATTATATATAAGGTATGTTGACACCAAATTTACATCACCATATCTCAGTTTTCTTAATGAGATACTCATTCTGTATATTAATATTTGTTGGTGATATGCATTACAAATTCTTAACTTCCTATTTAGTTTATGGTGTTTTTTATCTGACTAATATGTTCAAAGAGCATTTTCCCAATTCTTGAAAATTAGGTTCTTCACATTTAATCCTTTCAACTAACAGGGAATTATTTTTGTGCTTGTGTGTGAATTAAGTAAATATTTTTCATAAGACAACAAATTATTGAAGAATCAATGAATACTTATGAATGGGTCTTGGATCTTGTCAATGCACTTTTTGCATCTATTAATATGATCATGTAATTTTGCCTATTGATGTGATAGATTACATTAATCAATTTGTGTGTGTGCACATGCATGTGTGTGTGAAACTGGTGTGGGGGGATACTGGGTGACTGAACTCAGTGGGGTTCTACTGCTGAGCTGTATCCTTAGACCTTTTTTATTTTTTATTTTGAGACAGGGCCTTGCTAAGTTGTCCAGGCTGGCAATTCCCAGTACTGCAAAAGCAAACAAAGAAACACCCCCCCCCACTCCCAATATTTACTGAGTGTCTATTCAATGCCAAACTCTGGTATGCTGTCTTTCTCCTCTTCTTCCAAGTTCAGCCTTTCTGACAGGGATAATGGCTCCCCATCACACACTGCATAAATATCAATGGAAACCATGTATCCTGTCTTTTCTTCCCTGTCATTAAAGTTTTGGTTCCTCCCTCTTCTCTCAGATTTTCCAAAAAGTAGAGCTAGTAGAGGACATATGGTTGAAAAGAATATTGTACATATAATTTGAAATTAATAACTTGAAAGAGTGTTAGATATACTACAGAAATTTGGTACTTGAAATAAATTAAACCCTTAAAAGGACTTTGGGATTTGTTCTTGGAAACACACACTTTATAAATAGGTGCCAAAGTCAATTTCCACTGACTTTTGTAAGTTAGAAAGTCATCAAAGTGCACATATTACGCTGGTACCTAAGACTTAATCTTTTCATATGTAAAATAAAAGTTTAGCATGTGGAAATTTCTTAGGTTCTTTCAGCCTTTAATATTCCATATAGTTTATATGTTAAGATACTGACTGTGATATTATGTAGTGGAGGCTGAATAATTCTTTTATGTGAAGATCTTTAAGAAAAGGTATATTCTTTCTCCATATTTCAGTTAAATGTGTGTCTGCCTAAATGTGGGGAAAGGAAGGGTAAATCATAAATACAGGAAACTAAGTGTGCACTTGGAGCTAAACTGTTAGGGAAAATCACAGGAAATAAAGACAAAAGAATTCACCACAAAAGACATTTAAATGAGCCCTGTAAGAAACATGCCATTAGGAAGATATTTTGCTGGGAAGGAGAAATCAGAAATTATATATTTCTTATTCTTTCAGGGCTCAGGAATTAGATAGAAAGCAGAAAATGTAAAACAAAAACACCAACCCAGAACACAACACTTTTTATGGTAGAAAACCTGGAAGTGAACTGAGCAACAGGACAAGGGGAGCATGTGCATTCATCTGGATCTATTTGTACCTCTGGGCAAGACAATCAAGGCCTCTGAACACCCTCTGCATTCCAGATGCCTGATGGAAAGACCCCTGTGACAGGAAGAAAAAGGTGCTTTTGAGTGAGAAAGTGATCTAAGTACTAGAAAGAAAGCAGCTGTTTGTTTTTTTCTGGAGGCTCTGGTGTTCTGAAAAACCCCACAAAGTTCCTCCAGAGTCTAGAAAAGCTCTACTGCAACCATTGAAAGCCTATTCTACCTACATTGAGGCTGATTTCCATCACCAATCTCTACTCCCTTCCTGGAATCCAGCAATAAAGCTGGAAGAGTAAACTACCAACCAATCTGCTTCCAGGAGGCATTTCCACCAGTGTTAAAAAAGCCATCAACACTCAAAGAAGGTGACGAAATCCAGCAGATTAAATGGCCCTGACCTATTCAATAAATGCATCTATTTAGTTTTGTTTTCTAGGTATAGGAATTACTATGTGGTTGAATTTATGCATTTAGTTTTTTGAACATTTCTCTCTGCCCTTCCTTCCTCTCACTCATAATTCCTTTCTTCTTTTTAACCTACACTATAAAGAGAATTTAAATACATGGAAAAGCCTCCAAACTCCAATGATAGAGTATAAATAGAAGTTAAATAATGGATGTTTAAAAGATCATTTGTTAGAATTAGAAATAGTCGACAGGAAGTAATTTGAAATAATAGTTGTGTGGACATGTATAAAAGATTTAGGTCCAAGTTGCTGGGGGAAGTATCTCTTAATAAAGTTAACATGACTATACAGGGCCATATATAACAGCTGTTTTTTCTTTCTTTTTTTTTTTTTTCAGGGGTCGTGGATTAGGGATCAAACCCTGGGCCTTGCACCTACTAGGGAAGTGCTCTATCTGTGAGTTATACTTCCAAATCAATAGCTACATTTTTATCTTATTTTTCTTTCTTCTCTGTAATCTGTGTCTCTATGTCTATTTTGCTAGTGACTTATTGGAAGGATTTTTTTTTTTTTTGTACTAGCAATTAACCCAGGGGCACTTAATCGCTGAGCCATATCCCTACCCTTTTAAAAATATTTATAGACAAGGTCTCACTAAGTTGCTTAGGGCCTTGCTAAGGTGCTGAGGCTGGCTTTGAACTAGCACTCTTCCTGCCTCAGCCTTCTGAGCTGCTGGAATTTCAGGCATATGCCACTGTTCCTGGAGGAAAGGACTTTTATGTGTCTCTTTTCTTCTTTACTTTTACTAGAATTTTTGCTATTTTCATAACCTTATATGTAAAAGAACAGCATTCCTGACTCTTTGCTCCCACCAATGTGTCTTGTACTCTTTTTCTATACAAATATTTGTTAAATGCTGCTTTTAGGATATTGCCAAGAACATACAATGGCTCTTCATATCCTCTACAGCTTTCAAGGCATTCTACAAATCATCCCTATCTCAGTTATTTTCCCTAATACCAACTTTCCCCAGTCAGGTTGGTTTCTGGACTGTTTCCTGCATGCCAGCATTTATGACTCCTTACGTGTTTTCTCTATCAAGAGGATCTTCCTCTTTCAATGGCTTTATAGTAATTTTGCCACACTTCAAAGTTGGCCAGGTCCTAGCACCTTTCTTATTTTAGACCTAATTGACCTTTCCTTGCTGAGCTATAATCATCACCTATTCCACACAATTTTATACTTCATTATGTATGATTGCCTCATATCTACTCACATTTTCTGTTCTACTATACTGTAAGATCACAAAGGGTAGAAAAGATAGCACAATATATAAAGAAAGACACTGATGATATTCATAGTTCAATGTTGATTAAAGTAAATGTCAATCAGAAATCTGCTATTAGATCTTGGTTTATTCTGCTGTGGAGAAACAGACATATGAGAGGAAGGGTTAACAATATTAACTACTACAGTGAGGGAATACACTACAGAAATCTTCTTTTGCAGAAAAAGATTAGAATTGGAGAAATGTCCTAAAATTATATTCAGCTGCTTATCTCTAAAAGGAATTATAATCTATAATTATAAAATATTATGTTTTACATATTATTAAAAAAGCTCTTTTTTTTGATTTAGTCCAAATATAATTTCAAAATGCTTTGTCTTATAGAAAAGTTATTTGGCACCAAATATTAAACAGGCTTTCATGGCTTGATACTAACTGATCTTTCAACTTTACTTTTCATTACCTGGTTCTGAGGTTACTTACAAAAATCACTAATAAACACTGAATAAGGGAATTACTGTTGTTACATACTCTGGAATATTCAGCAAAGAGCAGCTTAATTTAATTTAGAGCATCTGTCCTTGTGACATGTTATTTGGGATCCTGTTTAAAACAACTGCATGGGCTGGGGATGTGGCTCAAGCGGTAGCGCGCTCGCCTGGCATGCGTGCGTCCCGGGTTCGATCCTCAGCACCACATACAAAGATGTTGTGTCCGCCAGAGAACTAAAAAATAAATAATAAAAATTCTCTCTCTCTCTCTTTCTCTCTCTCTCCCTCTCTCCCTCCTCTCTCACTCTCTCTTTAAAAAAAAAAAAAAAAAAAAAAAAAAAACAACTGCTGCTTTTCTCTGACCACAGTAACTTACTAGTGATGTCCCATTTCTCAAGAATGGTATGTTACCTCTCAAAGTACCTCAGTTGTAGCTGTCTGGAAGATGACTGCCTATCATCTTGAGATAACCCTAGGTTACCCAACATGAATCTTATGAAAATAATATGAGTATAAAAATTACTATATATATATTATATATACAATAAAATTTCATCTAGTCCTATTCCCTCAGTTTCATAACAAAAATTTGCCTTTTCAAATATAAAATTAAACCTATTTCCCTCATTTCCCCTCTACGCATTTCTTGGCTTATTCCTTATTTCTATTTTCTGCGTTCCCTGTGATGGGGATCATTCTTGAAAACTCTTTAAACTATTTACTTACATGAAACCTTTCCTAATACCCTCTTCCCCAGTTTTCTTACTTTCTTATGCCATACCATCTTTTGCTTGTTACCTATATTAAAAACACAAGGACTGTCTGCTTGCATTAGAGGTAGCACTTGTGCTGTCTCTCTTCCCTGTTTGACTGCAAGCTCCTTAGCGGAGAAAATTATATTTAGCTTTCTCTTTCTAAGCTCATCTGTTCAACCAAGGCTTGCAAAACCCACCAACCACTCCCTCCCCGCCACTTCCCAAATACAAGGTTGGGTTAAAAAGAACAGCACATGTATTTTAAAATGTGAAAATGAAATGTTTCCCCAATTCACCAAAAGTACAAATAAGAGACTACCTGCAATTGTCAACTTCAAACTCTATTTTCCTATTTCACATCTTTGACAGTACAGAAGCTATTTGAACCAAATCAATTCTCTAATATTTTATTCAACTCTAGTATGACTAACATTTCAATATTATTTGTATCTGTTTATGGATAACTTGCCTCTGTTATTAAGGCATCATAACACTAAAAGCACCTAAATGATTTAGGATAAAGCATACACCAAACTGTTTTGCTGAAATCAACTTATGCAGTCAAACAGTTATTGCGTACTATTAAACAGTTGGCACATTTCACATCTTTGGCATGTAAAAGTCAATTGGGTTTAGACTTATGTTGTTTAAATGATGCCAATGTGTACTTCTCACCTTCTTAAATATATCAAAATTCCTCAGGATGCCAAACAAAATCTATCCTCTGGGACTAAAATGTGCCAACAGTTTAATGGTACATGGAAACATTACTGGAAAAACTTGAGAGGGGGGAAAAAGACCTTTTTCCCAGTAACAGATTCAAGTCTCACAAATGAAAATGAATTGCAGTTCTGGAAATTATCTGATGAATTTTAGGATAGAGAGCCAAATCAGATAATTCAGTACAAATTTTAGAATAATGGTTACAAATTTTTTTTCAACTGCATAGCTCCTGGGTATAACACTGGCTTTCTTAAAGCTTCTTTTGGCAACCAGTTTTGCTGTTTTGAAGGTTCAGAGTAAATTATGTCGATGAATTGGGAAAGAAAAAAAATTTCATTTTCATTTTCAGACTTGGGATGGGGGTAGTAATGACTAAGCAAACAGGAACTCTGAGCAAATGTTCAGATAAATATATTCTGTGGATTTGCTTGCAGTCTGGAAAGTATGTATTTGTTTTGTGTAGAGAGGGTAGTGGGTATAGCATGTGATAAATATAACCCAAGATGTTAGTAGGTAAATGTGGTATTTGAATATTACTAGATATTAAAATTTTAAATTTGTTTTTTAAAAACTCATATAGGTTTCACAATTTTAAAATAGTGGTAATAAAGCATACATTTTAATGAGATTCTGTAAATTAATCTCATTAGTAAAATTTAAAAATGTTTATATAAATAATACTAGAAAAATCTAGTAAGTGGAAACCTAGTAAGTGTAAATTACTAGATCCTTATAGTATTATTTATTCTTACAATAGTTTCCCACTGTTTATAACCTTAAACACTAATAAGAAAGATAAGAAGTATTGTGAACATATTGTATGTGTTGAGAAAACAAATTCTATAATGTGTCTACCATGGATGGTAAAAATCAAACCTGAAATACCCCTAAATTAGGACAAATTACAAATAAAGTGCTATAAATAGATCTGTGGTGAAGAAAAAAAATACATTCCTGTATTATCTGTAATAAATAGTAATTTCACGTTTTTGAAAATAAACATATAAGCAGATAGTGAAAGCTGATTTCAACATAGTATAGTCATGCATATTTTCCATAAATCATTAGGCCTAGAGAATTTTTACTATCTCATTATATTTTAATTAGTGTTGCCTTTTTCAGTACAAACTTGTCTCAACCTAACATTCTTAATTTGTTATGAAGATGTTGGCATATAAGATCAAAACAATTAAATACTTAAGAAAATTTTGGTAAAAGCACATACTATAAGATCGACCTTCTTGATTAATTTTTAAGTGTATGGTATTGTTAATTATAAGAATAATGTTTTCCACAAATCTCTAGAAGTTTTTAATTTTCAGGACTGAAACGCTATTTATAAAACAGCAATTTTTATTTTCCCTCCTCTCAGTTCCTGGCAAGCACCATTCTACTTTTTGCACTGGTGAGTGTATTTTTGATATTCATATGAGCAGAATCATGCAATATTGTGTTTCTGTGGCTAAATGTTTCATCTAGCATGATGTCCTCAAGGTTCATCCATGTTGTAGCATACAGTAGGCTTTCCTTCTATTTATTTATTTATTTAATTTAAAATACTTTTTGGTTATAGATAGAAACAATACCTTTATTTATTTATCTTTATGTGGTGGTGAGGACCGAACCCAGTGCCTCACCCATGCTAGGTGAGTGCTCTACCACTAAGCCACAACCCCAGCCCAGGCTTTCCTTCTTTTTAAAGGCTGAATAATATTCTCATGTATGTCTATAATACATTTCTTTATTCATTCATCTGTTGATAGACATTCAGATTGCTTCTTTTTCTTGGTTATCATGAATAATGCAGCAATGAACATGTTAGTGCATGTATCTCCTTGAGATTCTGTTTTCAATTCTCTTCTTTTGGAAAAATACTCCTAGAAATAGAATTATTAAATCACACGAAAGCTCTATTTTTAATTTTTGAGGTACTTCCATACTCTTTTCCACAGTGGCTGAATATTTTCACTCATTTTACATTACTTTTTAAGAATGTATGGAACTAAATTTTTACATTCTTTTTACATAACCCCAATTACATATGAGGGTTCCAATTTCTCCATGTCCTTGTCAACACTTGTTATTTTCCATTATTTTGACAATATCCTTCCTAACAGATATGAGTGATATTTCACAGTGCATTTACCTAATGATTGGTGATTTGGAGCATCTTTTCATAAACTTGTTGGCCATTTTTATGTTTTCTTTGGAGAAATGTCTATTCAAGTCTTTTTTGCCTTTTCTCTTTCTTTTCTCTTTCTGAGGTGCTGAGAATTAAGGACTGTTTAAAAATATTTAGTGGTGCAAATGCTAGGCAAGCACTCTACCACTAAGCTGCAAATCCCACCTCTGCCCACTTTTGAAATAGGTTGTCTTTCTTGTCATTTAGTTTTAGGAGTTCCGTATATATTCAGTTATATGGTTTGCAAATATTTTCTCCTATTCCATAGGCTGCCTTTTCACTCTGTTGTTTCCTTTTCTGTGCATAAGGTTTTCAGTTTGATTTTTGTGTATGGTATGGTATAAGATAAAGGTCTAATACCAGTTTTTTTTTCATATGGATATCCAGTTTTTTTTTCAGTTTTAGTGAAGAGACTACCTTTTCCTCATTGTATATTCTTGGAATCTATGTCAAGGATCATTTGATCATACACATTTGGGTTTATTTCTGGGCTATTCTTTTCCATTCATCTATATGTCTTTGTGTGCTGGTACTATATAGTTTTGATTATTGCAGCTTTGTAATAATTTTGAAATTGGGATATGTGAGGCCCCCATACACTCTTCTTTCTCATGATTGTTTTGTCTATTTGGGGTCCTTTATGATGCAACATGATTTTTAGAATTATTTTTTCTATTTATTTAAAAATGCCACTGTGATTGATAGGGACTTCATTGAGTTTGTAGATTACTGAATATTTTAAACAATACTAATATTTCAAATCTATGAACATGAGATTCCTTTCCATTTATTTGTTTCTTCTTTCATTTTAGCAGTATTTTGCAGTTTTTAAGTAAACAAGTATTTTGCTTCCTTGGTTAAGTTTATTCTTAAGTATTTTATTCATTTTGGTGTCTTATAAATAAAATTGCTTTCTTAATTTTCTTTTTGATTATTTAGTTGTAACGTACAGAAAGGCAACTAAATTTTGTGTGTCGTCATTTTTTAAAATCCTGCTACACCGATGAACTTATTGTTTCTGTGTGTGTGTGTGTGTAATTTTTAGGGTTTTCTACATGTAAAAATCATGTCATTTCAAAGAGATAATTTTGCTATCTCCTTTCTAACATGGATGTTTTTCTTGCTTAGTAGCTCTGGATAGGGTTTCCAAGTCCTTGTCTTGTTCCCAATCTTAGAGGAAAACTTTAGTTCTTTACCATTGAGTACCTTAGCCATGGGCTTTTCATATATTGCATTTATTATGTTGATATAATTTCATTTTTTCTTAGGCTATTGTTTTTTATCATGAGAGTATGATTTTTGTCAAATGATTTTTTTGCATCTATTGAGGTAATCATATATGATTTTTTTATCCTTTGAAATGTTAATGTGGTACATCACATTGATTTTTGTATGTTGAACCATCCTTGCATCCCAGGAATAAATTTCACTTGGTTATAGTATATATGTCTTTCATTGTGTTGCTGAATTCAGTTTGTCTGTTTTTTTTTTAATTAGGATTTTTATATCTTCATTTATCAGATAGTGGCTTGTGATTTTTCTTTTTCTGGCTTTAATATCAGAGTAATGCTGGCCTCATAAAAAAGTTTGGATGGTTTCCATTTCTTCAATTTTTTGGAAGAGTTGGACAAGAACTGGCATTAACTTTTTTTAAAATGTTTGGTAGAATTCACCAGTGGAGCCATGTGGTCCTGGAATTTTCTTTGTTGGAAGGGTTTTCAATAAACCTACTAGTTCTGTTCATATTTTTAATGTCTTCATGATTTGGTCTTGGTAGGTTAAATTTTTAGGAGTTTATCCACTTCTTTTGGCTTATCCCAATTTGATGGTCTTTTCTAATCTTTATTTTTAAAAAATTCTGTAGCATCAATTGTAATATCTTCTCTTTCATCTCTAATCCTATTTGATTCTCTCTCTTTTATTTTTCTTAATTTCACTAAAGGTTGTCAGTTTTGGTGAGGTTTTTCAAAGTCAACTCTTAGTTTTGTTTGTTTTTCTAGTCTTTATTTCTGCTCTAATTTTTATGATTTCTATCTTTCTACTAATCCTGAACTTAGTTTGTTCTTCTTTTTCTAGTTCCCTGAAGTGTAGAATTAGCTTGTTAATTTGAGACCTGTCTTCTTTTATAATGTATGTTTATATTACTATAAACTTTCCTCTTGGTAAAGCTTTTGTGTGTCCCTAAATTTTGATATGTTGTAGTTTTGTTTTTGTCTCAAGATATTTTATAATATCTCTTTTGATTTCTTGTTTGATATATTGGTTGTTAAAAAACATATTGCAGCTGAATGTGGTAGAAAATGCCTATAATTCCAGTGATGTGGGAAGTTTAGACAGAAGGAATACAAATTCTTTTTTAAAAAAATTTTTTTTTGAGAGAGAGAGAGAGAGAGAGAGAGAGAAATATTTTTTTTCTTTTTTTTTAATTGGTTGTTCACAACATTACAAAGCTCTTGGCATATCATATTTCATACATTAGAATCAAGTGGGTTATGAACTTCCATTTTTACCCCAAATACAGATTGCAGAATCACCTCGGTTACACATCCACATTTTTACATACTGCCATATTAGTGACTGTTGTATTCTGCTACCTTTCCTATCCTCTACTATCCCCCCTCCCCTCCCCTCCATCTTCTCTCTCTTCTCCATCTACTGTAATTCATTTCCCTCCATGTTTGTTATCCCATTCCCCTCACAACCTCTTATATGTAATTTTGTATAACAATGAGGGTCTCCCTCCATTTCCATGTAATTTCCCTTTTCTCTCCCTTTCCCTCCCACCTCATGTCTCTGTTTAATGTTAATCTTTTCTTCCTGCTCTTCCTCCCTGCTCTGTTCTTAGTTGCTCTCATTATATCAAAGAAGACATTTGGTATTTGTTTTTTAGGGATTGGCTAGCTTCACTAAGCATAATCTGCTCTAGTGCCATCCATTTCCCTGCAAATTCCATGATTTTGTCATTTTTTAGTGCTGCGTAATACTCCATGGTGTATAAATGCCACATTTTTTAATCCATTCATCTATTGAAGGGCATCTGGGTTGATTCCACAGTCTAGCAATTGTGAATTGTGCTGCTATGAACATCGATGTGGCAGTATCCCTGTAGTGCGCTCTTTTAGGTCTTCAGGGAATAGTCCGAGAAGGGCAATAGCTGGGTCAAATGGTGGTTCCATTCCCAGCTTTCCCAGGAATCTCCATACTGCTTTCCAAATTGGCCGCACCCGTTTGCAGTCCCACCAGCAGTGTACAAGAGTACCCTTTTCCCCACATCCTCGCCAGCACTCATTGTTGTTTGACTTCATCATGGCTGCCAATCTTACTGGGGTGAGGTGGTATCTTAGGGTGGTTTTGATTTGCATTTCCTTGACTGCTAGAGATGGTGAGCATTTTTTCATGTACTTGTTGATTGATTGTATGTCCTCCTCTGTGAAGTGTTTGTTCATGTCCTTGGCCCATTTGTTGATTGGGTTATTTGTTTTCTTATTGTCTATTTTTTTGAGTTCTTTGTATACTCTGGATATTAGGGCTCTATCTGAAGTGTGAGGAGTAAAAATTTGTTCCCAGGATGTAGGCTCCCTATTTACCTCTCTTATTGTTTCTCTTGCTGAGAAAAAACTTTTCAGTTTAAGAAAGTCCCATTTGTTGATTCTTGTTATTAACTCTTGTGCTATGGGTGTCCTATTAAGGAATTTGGAGCCTGACCCCACAATATGTAGATCGGAGCCAACTTTTTCTTCTATCAGACGGAGAGTCTCTGATTTGATATCTAGCTCCTTGATCCACTTTGAGTTGACTTTTGTGCATGGCGAGAGGAGGGGATTCAGTTTCATTTTGTTGCATATGGATTTCCAGTTTTCCCAACACCATTTGTTGAAGATGCTATCCTTCCTCCAATGCATGTTTTTAGCTCCTTTATCAAATATAAGATAGTTGTAGCTTTGTGGATTGGTCTCTGTGTCCTCAATTCTATACCATTGGTCCACCCGCCTGTTTTGGTACCAGTACCATGCTGTTTTTATTACTATTGCTCTGTAATATAGTTTGAAATCTGGTATCGCTATACCACCTGATTCACACTTCCTGCTTAGAATTGTTTTTGCTATTCTGGGTCTTTTATTTTTCCATATGAATTTCATGATTGCTTTATCTATTTCTACAAGAAATGCCATTGGGATTTTGATTGGCATTGCATTAAACCTGTAGAGAACTTTTGGTAATATCGCCATTTGATAATGTTAGTTCTGCCTATCCATGAACAAGGTATATTTTTCCATCTTCTAAGATCCTCTTCTATTTTGAGAGAGAATATTTTAATATTTATTTTTTAGTTTTCGGTGGACACAACATCTTTGTTTGTATGTGGTGCTGAGGATTGAACCCGGCTGCACGCATGCCAGGCGAGCGAGCTACGGCTTGAGCCACATCCCTATCCCCAAGGAATACAAATTCAATGCAAATTAGTGAAATCCTGTTTCAAAATAAAAATTAAAAATAAGGGCTAAGAATATAGCTCAGTGGCAAAGTGCCTATGGGTTCAATCTCCAGAACTGGAAGAAGAAAAGAGAGAGAGAGAGAGAGAGAGAGAGAGAGAGAGATAGATAGATAGATAGATAGATATGGGTATTGCCCTGATTTTCAAATATTTGTGAATTTTGAATTTTCCTTCTGCTGTTAACTTATAGTTTTATTCCACTGACATCAGAAAAAATTACTTGGTATGGTTTCAATCTTCTTAAATTTGTTAGGATTTGTTTTATTACCTAACATGATTTATCCTGAAGAATGTTTCATGTACACTTGAGAAGAATGTGTATTATGCTACTGTAGGGTGGAATGTTCTGTATATCTGTTAGATCCATTTGGTCTATACAGTTGTTCAAGCCCTGTTTCCTTACTAATCTTCTTTTTGGGTATTCTACCCATTATTGATTAGGGGAGGTTTATTGAAATCTATTATTATTGTATTGCTATCTAAATCTCTCAGCTTTGTTAATATTTCATACAGTATGGTGCTCTGATGTTGGGTACAAATATTTACAATTATATCTTCCTATTGAATTAATCCTTTTATTATTATAATGCTCTTATCTTTTTTTGACAGTTTTTGATGCAAGGTCTATTTTAGTCTCATATAAATATGGCTACTCCTATTGCATAAGAATTAAAATCAAGAATCAGTAAATGAGATGGATTCAATCTAAAAAGCTTCTTCTCAGCAAAAGAAACAATCAGAGGAATGAGGAGAGAGCCTACATTTTGGGAGCAAATTTTTACCACATGCACATCAGATAGAGTACTAATCTCTAGGCTATATAAAGAACTCAAAAAAAAAATATATATTTTTGTAAGCAGCAAAGAGGCGTTTATTGCGAGCTAGCTGGGTAATCCGCGCACACAGCAACTGGTGACGCTGAGAGTGAAGAACTCAAAAATCTTAACACCAAAAAACCCCAAAAAACAAAAAACAACCACCCCCAAACCCACCAAATAACCCAATCAATAAATGGGTGAAGAAACTGAACAGACACTTCTCAGAAGAGGATATACAATCAATCAACAAATATATGAAAATTGTTCAACATCTCTAGCAATTAGAGAAATGCAAATCAAAATTACTCTAAGATTTCATCTCTTTCTAGTCAGAGTGGCAATTATTAAGAATACAAACAACAATAAGTGTTGCTGAAGATGTGGGGAAAAAGGCATACTCAAACATTGCTGGTGGGACTGAAAATTGGGGCAGCCAATATGGAAAACAATATGGAGATTCCTTGGAAAACTGGGAATGGAACCACCATTTGATCCACTCCTCAGTCTATACCCAAAGGACTTAAAAACAGCATACTACAGGGACACAGCTTCATCAATGGTTATAGTAGCACAATTCACAATAGCTAAACTGTGGAACCAACATAGATGCCCTTCAGTAGATGAGTGGATAAAGAACATGTAGTGTATATATACAATGGAATATTATTCAGCACTGAAAGAATAAAATCATGGCATTTGAGGCAAATGGATTGAGTTGGAAAATATAATGCTAAGTGAAGTTAGCCAATTCCACAAAACAAAATGCTGAATGTTTTCTCTGATATAAGGATGTTGATTTATAATAAGAAGGTTGGGGGAGCACAGGAGGATTAGACAAACTCTAGATAGAGCAAAGGGGTGGGAGGGGAAGGGAGGGGGCATGGGGGTAGAATAGATGGTGGAATGAGGTTGAAATCATTACCCTAAGTACATGTATGAAGACACAAATGCTGTAATTATACTTTGTATACAACCAGAGATATGAAAAATTGTGCTCTATATGTGTAATATGAATTGTAATGCATTCTGCTCTCATATATAACAAATTAAAATAAAAAAATACGGCTGCTCCTGTTCTCTGTTAGTTAACATTCATATGGAATATCATCCACATCCTCTCCCTTTTATCTTAACTGTGCCTTTATTAAAAATTAGTGTATATTATTTATATAGAATGGTAGGTTTCATTGTGGCATATTTGTATATAAATAAAATATGATTTGATAATATGTGTCCTTAAATCTAAGGATATCTCTTTAAATTTATTAACTGGATTTTACTTTTAAATTCATTTATCCACTCTGCATCTTTTCACTGGACATATTACTCCATTTAAAGTAATTATAAGTAAAATAGGGAAAAAGGTATTGTTGCCATTTTTTGGGTCTGTTTCATAGTTTGCGTTTCTTGCTGGTTTGTGTATTTTATTGATTTTTTTTTCTTAGGGATATGCTTTTGATGATTCCTTTCTTATTTTATTTTGTATGTTCCATAGGTATTCTCTTTGTGGTTACCATGGGCTTACCTAAAACATTTCAGTTATAATAATATATTTTAAGGTGATAACAACTTAATGTCAGTTATATACAACAAATTCTACAATTTTATTCCCTCCCAGTACTTTGTTACCAATGTCACGAATCATATCATTCTATATTGTGTTCATTAAAATATTTTTGTGTTGCTGTTTAGTGTCATTTCACTTCAACTTGAAGGACTCTTTGGAAGGCAGGGCTAGTGGTGACAAACTACTTTAGATTTTTTAATTTGGGAAAGTCTTTATCTCTTCTCCTTTTTCTTTTTTTTTTTCATTTTTGAAGGACAGTCTGGCAGATATACTATTCTTTTTTTTAAAAATATTTTTATTAGTTATTGATGGACTTTTATTTATTTGTTTATATGTGGTGCTGAGAATTGAACCCAGTGCCTCACATGTGCTAGGTAAGTACTCTACCACTGAGCCACAACCCCAGCCCCAGATATACTATTCTTTATTGGGAGTTTGGTTTTTTTTTTTGCCCCCTATCCCAGCACTTGGCATGTATCATCCTATTCTCTCTATTCTCCAAGGTTTCTGCTGAGAAATCTGACAGTTTAAAAAAAAAATTCCCTGTACATGATGATTTGTTTTATCTTGCTGCTTTGAAAATTCTCTTTTATTTCAGACAATTTAATCACATTGTGTCTTAGTGTAAACTTTTATCTATCTATCTATCTACTACGTACCTACCTATCTATTTATTTATTTTTTTATACAGTGCTAAGGATCGAACCCAGGGCCTCCCACGTGCTGGGTGAGCACTTTACCCCTGAGCCACAATCCCAGCCCCTTAGTGTAAACTTTTTTGATCCTTCTTATTTGGATCCATCATGTTTTTAAAATCAATTTCTTACTCTGGATTTGGAAAGAAATTTTACCCACTAACTTACTGAAATAACTTTTTGCTTTTTTCTCTTCTCTTTCATGAACTCTCATGATAATATATATTGGTCAGGTTAATGGTGTCCCATAATTTACTCTTTAATTTAATTTGCTTTATTATACTCTTTTTTTTCCTGTTTGCTTCTCTGGATAATTTCAAATGACATGTCTTCATGTTTACTAAATCTTTCCTTAGTTTGATCAAGACTGCTTTTGAACCTCCTTTTCAGCTCAGTTCTTATAGATAGCTTTGCCTTTCTGTGACAAAATACCTGAAAACATCAGCTTATGATTCTAGAGTTTTCTTTTCATGGTGAGCTAGTATCCATTCTTTCAGGGCCTATGGTGAGGCAATCCATTATGGCAGAAGGGTATGGCAAAGCAAAACTTTATACCTTATGGCAACTGGGAAAGAAAGGGGGTGAAGGAGAGAAGAGAAGAGATGAATGGGAAAAGAGACCAGGGAATATACCTAGTCCCACCTCCAATAGTTTCCATCACCTCTCAATAATTCTATCAAATTATTAATCCATCAGCAGATTAATCCAACAAAGAGATCAGTGCCCTTATTATTTAATCACTTCCAAAGAGTCCAAACTCTAAATACAGCTGCATGGGAGACCAAGCCTTTAATACATGAGTTTTTGGGGTATGTTCTAGATGCAAATCATATGAGCTCTTGTATTATTCAGGTCCAAATTTGTTTGGTTCTTTTTTACAATTTTTTTGTTTCTTTGTCGAAATTCTCATTTTATTCAGGCAGTCCCCCCCCCCCCAGCTTATTAAGTTTATTATGGTGATTCTGGATTTTTTTCTTTGGTCAGGTAATTCATTCTTATACTTCACTTTTTTAGAGTTTGTGGAAATTTATTTTGTTCCTTTGATTGGGCCATTCTCCCCTGTTTCTTCATGTTCCTTGTAACTTTGTATTGGTATCAACACATTTGAAAAAAATAGCTATCTCTCCAAATCTTTTGCAGACTTTTGCACAGGAAGAAACTTTTAGCAATCAGCCCAGTAAGTGATTCTGGGTGTGGGGGGGCTCTCTTTTCTGTGGATATGTCTTCTTTAGACTTGTGTGATTAGATTCATACAGGATTTGCTGGTTTCTTTTTGTTCAGGAGCTTACAATCTCTTGCTCCCTCTGGTGTCTCTCTGCTGTACCACAAGTTCTCTAAAACAGCAGGACACTATGTATTTCTTTTTTTGCTTTCAGTAGCCTCATGGGATCTAGAGCATGTTGGGTGCCATCAAGGTCCTGCCTTGAGTTAGGTAAGAAAAAAGCAGTCCTAGTGCAGCCACATGAAAAGCTATAATGTTGGATACATGTTTTGTGCTTCTCTTTTCCCCTGAGGAAGAGGTCACCAAGCTGTACTGGCCCATGTCTGTTATACCACAAGTCCTCTGGAGCAGTAGCACATCACCCAGTTCCTTTGCTTTCAGTGGCTCCAGGCATTGAGAATATGCCAGGTCCTATCAATGCTCTGAGCGAAGTGACACAGAATCAGTCCTTGGCCATTTCCCCTGCAAACTCAGAACACAGGTATATGGTCCAGTCTTCTTTTTCTTTCCCTAGAGAGAAGCCAGGTGCTTGGAGTTTCCTCCTTAATTATGACTTCCTCTCCAAAATCCATGTTGAAGTAATCTTTAATGCAACAGTATTGAGGACTCATAATGATAATTTAATCATGTCTCACCCTCACAAATGGGATTTATACCTACTAAAAGAACTTGAGATCAAAGGGAGCACTTTCTTGCCCTTCCATTCCTTCCACAATGAAAGGACAATGAGTTGGCACCATCTATTGAGAAACAGACCTTCACAGAACCTACTGTTACCTTGATTTAAGACTTCCCAACCACTAGAACTGAGAAATATATACCTGTGATTTATAAATTACCCAGGCTGTGGAATTTTGTTGTAGCAATACAAAAGGGATAAGACAACTCTTGAATACCTGTTATTATGTCAGGAGAAGGAAATACTGCAAGAGGGTGCCACGAATTTTCCTACTAGCCTAGGTGCAGTTGCAGAGTCTTGTGCTTTTTTTGGGGGGAGTCTTTTAACTGGTTTCTGGGTTTCTTACAAAGGGAATAGGTCTATGTGTTGTGTTTCTGTGGAAGGAAGAAGGGTCTGGAGCTTTCAATTCCACTATCCTGCTTATGTCACTACTAGACTTTTCTTAAATAAGATAATCTCACTGAATAATGGCCACTAAATTATCTGAAGATGGACAAGTCTCAGTCAAATTAATGGTACTGTAGTCAATGGGGCTGAATTATGTAGACATGATAGGAGATAACACAAGCATTTTAGGAAAAAGCTCTCAGGCTGCGTTACACACTCATTTATAAGCAGTATGATAATTTTGATTGACCATACTGATTGTTTAATGGAAATAGCTAAGTGTATAAGGATGGTAGTTATAGTAGTAAAAGGGCCAATCCATTAAACAGTTGAAGCAGTTACTAATATAAAAAGCCCCAAAGCTTTTCCACTGATTACCATGATAACCAAAGAGTAGAAGAATATAAAAACAGCATCTTTTTTGAGATCTGAAGTCCAATTCCAGTTTTATTTATTATTTTTATTAGACTTTGTGTCATGGATAATGTTTTACATTTTACACTTAAAATGATTATTCATTATTTCATTTTCTTTTTGCAACATCTCTGTTAGGTAAAGCCTCAGGAAATGGACCTGCTTATATTTTTATTGCTAACTTAGTACATAGATACTAATTGCGGAAGCAATCTGTTCAGAGACCTTGCAGCATTTGTACTGTTAATATTGTGCAGTACAGCCATCACAGCTGACAGTATACATCATATTTTGTAAAATATTTGAAATATACTGCACTTGCAACTTTCATGACTCTTATAAATGGACAAACATGTTGTAATAGAAACTGGAATTGTAATATTTTGTTTTACTGATGAAAAATTTTATTTTGGATTTGATTTTCCTTTGAATTTTGATAGGGCATGATTACCAAGAATAACTTGAGATTTTCTCCTCTAACAGATATGACTATTCTGTGCTTTAACATAAATGAATTATTTTATAATTCCTTTCTATCTGCTAGGAAACAATTCAAATGGAAAACCCAGTTTACCTTCCTAAAATTCATGGTATGATTTATCATGAGGTAAGGAGATCATATTGTACCCTTTCAATCTAACTTTAATTTTGGTTTCCAAACAACCTATATCTCTTTCAAGGTTAAAAGCACTGAAAGTACACATGAACGCTAAGGAAAATCTTAAAATTTCCTGAAATGCATTAGCCATCCTATTTATATAACAAATATCTTGTTTGTTTATGATGGTCTACATCATTAATCTAGATAAATAAATGTAGAAGTGAAGGGAGCTGGGTTTGCTGTGTTGTCCATTGCCCAGCAACCAATGGTTACAACTGTTTTGCAGCAGGACACTGTGGTAGAGCTTCTGCAGCATGTGCTATTTTTTATACCAATCTGAATCAGGGTGGAAAGCCTGAGAACTCACATTTGCTATTGATTAACAGGGCAAGTTTAGGATACTTACCTTTCAACATTTTAAATTATATTAATTTTAATTATATTAACATTTTAATGTTAATATATCTCCTAATTAGGTAATGGGCACACAAAAGCTTTTAAATAGTATCTATATGTTTGAACTCTTTAATTTTTTAACAAAAGTATACATGCAAACTATTAATTATATTCTTTACTTCCTTAGAAATAATTTCCTGAACTTTGAAAAATTATAACAGTAATATATATGCTAATAACCAATTAATATAATGTGGAAACAATATAAAACAAATACATTTGTAAAACAAAAACTAAAAGAGTCTTTCCCTATTCCTAATTCAATTCTCTGAGATAACCACTCTTCCTTTTAATAGATTACACATTCTTCTTTATTTTAAAAGTACTCTCAGAGAATGGCAAAGTAACTACATATACAAAAACCCTCTTTGAAATACAATTTATAAAGGACACATCAAAACATGTAAAATAAGAAAGATGATAAACCAGATTTTTCTACTAACTTGGTATTTGAACAATATTACAGCTATAAAGAAATGGCTTTTAAAGCCTATATTCATCATTATGCTATTGTTGGAGGTAAAGTCTGTTTCTTTTATAAGCTTTGTTTATAAGTCTTTTAAAAAACAGTATCATAGCAATATTTCATGTTTGATATAAAGTAATAAGTACTATTATTTTTCATATAGATGAGCCTCCTTCATTGGAAAAATATACTGTAGATGTATAAAAAAAATGTTGTTTACCACCTCACCCAACAAATCTTCTATTCAATGGATGTGTACTTGGAATTCCTATTCTAAGTGCTGGTGCTTCAGTATTTGTGCTATAAAGAGTTGAAGGTATGTGCTCTTTCTGTTATCAACTTGTCCTATGACCATAGTAAGTCAAAATCTTTCTGAGCCAGTTTCTTTCTTTCTTTTTTTTTTTTTTTTTTGGGTGGTGCTGGGGATTGTGAGCCAGTTTCTTTATTATTTGATTGGTATCCGTAGCAGTTACAGTGAAAAGTATAAAGGTAACATATATCTACTAAACACATTGACACTAATAATTATGTAGAGGGGGCAAACTCCAACCAAGAATAAGAGTAAACACAGTAGTTTTGGCGGGTAGGTCTTCTAAGAAGTTTGGGAATAATTTACAAACAAATACAATAAAAGTGGTAATTTTATCTCTTATTCTTTAAGGAGGAGTGCTTCGTTAGAAAGAGCATGAGATCTGATGCTCCCAAATCCTCATTTTTATATACAACAGCTAGTCTGGACCAATAAAGCCACATCTTTAAGCCTCAACTTTCTTTGTACATAAAATGTAATTTAACAAATTCTTAGCAGTGATTACGTGTAATAATATAATGAAAGAGACACAGCTTTCTTCTTCTTATTCTCCCAAACAAAACCTTTACATATGTTCCTTTAAAGTTAAAAAGCACTCTAAAAATAAAGGTTCTTTCTTTTTGAACCCAAAGTTAAGAGCACAGATGCTGATGTTTGTTAAGGCAACACAAGTCAATACAGAGATTGTTATAGCTGTTTTGGTGTTTTGTTAGAAAAATATTTCATTTTGGATGAAACAAGGCCAAGCCTTAAGAGATATAGTTGAACCTTAGAGCCCCAGAACAATTTTCTACCCAGAAACAGAGTTTATCATAATCATGCTTTTGTTTTTTATTGTTTGTAAAGAAAATACAATATTAATGTACAAATCACTACGTCAATCTATTCATATCATATAGCATGGACTGGTGTGGTTCCCAAAGTATGGTTTTTGAAATACTAGTTCTATATGATAGGAGTTATGAAATAGTAAGTTCTATAAACCTAAAATCATTGTGGAAAATACTGGGTTAAATGAGGTCATGATTTTCTTCCTTTATGATTTCTGTTACTTTTTTTAAAAATATTTTTTAGTTGTAGATGGATATGATGCATTTATTTATCTATCTATCTATTTATTTATGGTGCTGAGAATTGAACCCAGTGCCTTACCTGTGCCAGGCAAGTGCTCTACCACTGAGCTATAACCCCAGCCCATGAATTTCTGTTACTTTAACTATGATTTCTAAGTGGGGACTATATGGTTGAGTTTTCTCAGCATATATGACTAGAGAATTCACTGTTGATTTGGAGCATCTAATAGATCTGTGGTAACACAGCATGCATTTGGGATATGTTGGCATATCCTATCCTATAAAATCGGTCATCAAAAACCACAAAAGATCTGAATATTGCTTACATTCTCCTTTTCTATGTGCTTCCTTAAGCTCCCTCCCCACCTTAGTTTTTCCTTTTAAATTGTTATAATGCTACTTCTCCATTTTTACAGGTTATTCTGCTCGATTTAATTCCTTAATTCTGGGCTTCATAATCCCAATCTTATGTTCTCAACCTACTTTTCTGGTCCTATATCCTACTTTTCCATTGTAAATAAGCTGACTTGATTTTCCTAAATCTGCTCTGTAATTTTCTAAATCTCAACTTCTGTTCATGTTCACCTTTTGTTTAAAATATCTTCTTTCAATCCTATCTACTTTGTCAAAGTCTATCTGACATAATACTCTCCTTTGTTAAGCATTTTTATAATCTTTGTCTTTTTTTCAAAGGGCAGAGGAACTAACTCTTATTTAATTTCTGTTTGGCAAGAATTTAAGGCCTTTGCTCTGCATCAGAATTGCTCCTTCTATGAGCATATAACAACATGGGGAGTGTTACTTTTACTATTGCTTGACAGGATGGACCCATCCTGACAACAATAAGGATTAAGTGAAGCCCAAAGAGAAACTTCAACAATTGGGCCAAGACAACACCCCAATATCCATATAAGAAGTATGGGAAAGGTGGACACAGGAGTTAAAGGGTCACTTGTCTTTGTGGAAAATAACAGTACTTGTAGTATGAGGAAAGTGTATTCCTGAAGCTGGTTTCAAGATGACAGTAGGGCTCTGAGAGACTAACTCAAAGACTGGCTATGCCTGCAAAATGAAAAGATTGGCCTTCCATTCCCTGTTCAACATCTTTTTAGGCAGAGAACATTCTAATCTGTTCCTGTGCCTATTAAGCAAGGAAAAGAGAACTAAAAGAGAAATGGCAGGCAGAGTGAAGGGGCAGTGGTGGAACAGACTGCATGTATACAATTTTGACCAGTAAGGACATAAGAAATTCCGGAGGGACAAATCAAATGAGTTGTACTTGAGTTAGCTTGCTGATGTTCTAGCAAGATGATGACCTGCTTGGCAAGGGGAACATATCAGCAAGAGACTGGTGAGCATACCACTGTGGGTGGGTACTTTGACACTAAAACAGTATGGCATTGTGAACCTAGAGGACCCTCTGAAGAACTCTTTACATCTAGCAGTTGAGAGGGCCAGCATGTGGATACCAGCCTCAGAGATACAGGAGCAGTCATAATCAACAGAGGACCAGCTGTGTGAAGAAACACATACCAAGTGCCCATGCTTTTTTCTGGTCCAGTGAATTGGACGAACGAGGTTGTGCAAAGAGGAGGGAGAACCAGAATCTTCACAACCAGAATCTGTTCTCTAATTCTTTCAACATTTCAAATACTGAGAATCCTGGATCAATTCTACATTGAGTAGATGGCAAATCAGATTTTAACCTGCATTTGAGGTATAAGTTTTAAACATTGAATTTTAATAAACAAGTGATTCTAAAACTGTAGAATAGGGCAAAGATACACTTATGAGACGGAAAAAGATCTGACAAAGCATAGTCAAAAGCCCACCATGAGTAAAAGAAATAGTTTATTGTGAATACCTCTTGAGCTGAAATTCCTACACAAACTGGTTAAGCACGTTGACTCTTATTTCGTGCTTTTGTGTGGTGGCAAATATACTCTGAAGTAAGAGAGAGTTGGTGGAGCAATTAAGTCATGGACCCTGGTCTGGCCACTTGCAAATTTCACAAATAAAGTTAGGGTTTCTAGGATCCATCTTATTGGTGATTTGAAGGCATAAGAGTCAAGAAATTTCACTGCATATTATTTTGGAATTCTCATATTTTGAAGGAATGGGTTAGAGAAGTTGGTCCAGCAATCCCTCCATTATAGTCAAGATTTTATAATAGCAAGTTAAATTAAAAGTAATTACAGTAGTAATTATGATTAAAATGAAATGGCTGTAGTTAACATTAGCAATTACACAAAGAAACATGAATCCCCTTTAATAAAGGAAGACAGAAAGAAAATAAAGTCAGAAATAAGACAGTTGTTTCACACTCCCTTCTTCCCACATTCCACCTCTTCTTGGTCCAGCCGTAACGAGGAGAAGCCTAAGCATGTACCAAGAATGTAACAGAGGTGCCTGCTAATTTTCCTTTTCAGGACAAAGAGATTTGAGGTTCAGCTCCATCATTAATTAGCTGCAAGACCTTGGGCAGGGCAATATGGAAATTAGGCCACAGTTGGAGTAGCTATCTACAGAAAGTTTAAAATGTAACAATTCTAGGAGTATTCACAAACCCTCTTTGCTTCTATTTACTGTCTCCAGTCCTTCCACACAGATAACTCTACTGATAGTTGCTTTTTACATTCGAGCTAGATCAAGACAACAGCCTATTAACTCCAGGTACTTGCAATCAATTAAGATTTTATCTTCTAGAAATCTGCTTTAAGATATAGTCTCTAAAAGTATAGTGTTTATAAGTGTGATTTGCTTTTCCACCAAATGTCTGGGTTATTCACTCCTCTTTTAGTTCTTTAGTAAGAACCTTCTGGAGCTAGTTTGCCAGGGTTTGAATGCTCACTGTGTCCTTTACTACAGAATGATCCTGGATATCCCTCACTTCATCTATAAAAAGGAGATAGTGATGGCATATGCTGTATAAATTCTTTTGAGGATTAATGAGTTAATACATGAAAAGTATATAGAACAGTGTCTGGTATTATACATGTTAGACATTATTTTATTATTATTTTAAGCATAGTTTGGGTCTATCCTGCAGGGAAGGCCAGCTTCATGGGCTTTTATAGAACCCTGTGCTTAGAAGAGCCCAGCACTTGGAGTTTAGTGCTCTTGGGATTGCTGTTTTGAAATTTTTAATAATTTTATCTTTAAGTTTATGTTCAGCAAGTGAAGTCTGCTAGGACAGTGGAGTATTTGTGGGGTGAGTGGATAGGGCCGGGAGGTTGGCTACATGTAACCCTGTATTCTGTCCTCCCAAGCCTACTCTGCAATTCCCCAGGTGTCACAACCACAGATCTCCCACTCTGTACCTTATCTCCTTCTCCTCAGATCTCCCACTCTCTGCCCTGGTTCAGGTCTGGGTGAGGGTCAGGGTTGGGCACATATTCCATGGCATCTTTTTTTTTTTTTTGGTACTGAGGATTGAACCCAGGGGTGCTTAACCACTGAGCCACACCCCAGCCCCTTTTTATATTTTATTTAGATAAAGGGTCTCACTGAGTTGCTAAGTGCCTCGCTAAGTTGCTGAGGCTGGCTTTGAATTCACAATTCTCCTGCCTCTGCCTCTGCAGCTACTGGGATTATAGGTGTGTGTCACTGTGCCCAGCTTCCATGGCATCTTGAGTTAGGGCATGGAGGCACCTGTTTTGCCTGCGTCGGGCAGTGCCTCTGGCCATCTGATGGGTGACTAGGCAGGGGCAAGCTTCCTATTCACCTCCCAATCAGGTACCTATCATATTCCAGTGAGGAGAATACAATATTCATCCATTGTGGGTTGGGATAGTCTGTGGGAAGGGGATATGCCTGATTCAACTCTCTCAGCTCTGGCCAAGGCAAAGTCCATCAGGAGGGGAAACCCTGGCACCTGATGGACTGCGTGTGCCCCAAGACAATGGGTGAATCCTCAGGGGCCTCTGAAATATGTGCTCTGAGAGTATCCCTGTCTTGAAGGAACCTGACCTTAATTTGCAAATAAAAACACCAATACAGGTCAAGAGAACAAGACCTCAGAAGAAAGGAAAAAGTTTAATATTTAAGTACCTTCAGTGGAACTTTTTCTGGTGCTTTGAGCAGGAGGACCTACATCTTCATTTTTACTGGGCCATGCAAATTATGTAGCTATCTGCCTGCAAGGCTTACTTTCTTTCACAGAATGCTTTTTTTAAAAAATATTTTTTTGTTGTAGTTGGACACAATACTTTTATTTTATTTATTTATTTTTATGTGGTGCTGAGAATCGAACCCTGCGCCTCGCACATACTAGGCGAGCATTCTACCGCTGAGCCACAACCCCAATCCCCACACAATGCTTTTTATAATAAGCACTTTTACTAGGCACTATCACTGAGAAGTTACAGATGATAGGCTATTAAACTATATGAATATAAATTTTGAAATGAATGACTCCAATTTAAAAGACTCATACTAGCTCAATATTTCCAAGATTATCAGTCTTTTTAATCCATGTAGTTGAAATCAGGTACTGCCTCCATCCTTCTGATAAAACATACACACACACACACACACACACACACACACACACATATATATTTGGTGGTACTGTGGATTAAAGCTAGGGGTGCCCTACCACTGAACTATAGTCCCAGTCCCCTTTATTTTTATTTTGAGACAGGTTCTTACTAAGTTGCTGAGGCTGGCTTTGAGCTTATGATCCTCCTGCCTCAGCCTCCCGATTTGCAGAACTTACAACTGCATGCCACTGTGCCTGGTCCTGAATTCTTGATTACTGATGCTTTGTACAGTGATCAAAACAACAACAAAATGATAATTTAAAGTTAGAAGTATTTTTTGTGCTGTTTTCTCTTCCTTCCATTGGACAAGTTGGATAATTATGCTTTCATTTGAGGAACATTTTAGTTATTTAAATGTTTGAAATACTATGTATGTTTATAACATGATAATGATATAAACTACAGTTCAATTATAATTTTCACCCACCATTTGAATCAATAATATTTTCCACAATAAATATTGTGAAAGTTGCTGGCAAGGGAGCTGTGTTTCAGGCTGCTATGGGTACATAATAGAATTGAGGAGGGCAATGGAGAGGGTCATGGTATCAGTCAGGGAGTAAGCAGTAAAGATGAACTCATTAGCATTAGAACAGTTAAATTATTGCCAATTATTTAAACTACAAAGGTTGAAAAGATCAAGCCTGATAAAAGCATAAAAAATCAACAATACCATGATCCTCTGAATTGAATACATGTTTTTAGTTCGGTTAACATTTTGCTTTTTTCATTTCAATATTATTGTCAATTGAACCATTTCATCTGAGAAATGATTTGCTCATTTATATTTTCTGACTGATTAATGTCCCCAGGGTACTGCCAAATTCGAATTTTCAAACCTCAAAGTTCCCCACAAGTCTTGCTACTGGTTCAAAAGTGTGCTGAATGAGAGAAGGCAAATCCAGATTCCAGCTGAGCCGCTGGGAAGCATCATCACAGGTTGAATGGAAAATCAGGCATTGGATGCAGACATTTTGGGGAAAAAAGGAGAGATGTCAACATAATTAAAAAATTTAACAAATGAAAGGCAGTGTGGTATGATACTAACATTTGTAGCTGTAAGCCTATTTTGTACTCCATAATCTTATGTTTTGTTTTTTCGTTTTTAATGGCAACAGGTTAATATCCACAAGGAAAATCATGTACACCTGGATCAAAAAGAAGCTACTGGCATAAGGCATTTTGGCATTAGACTAGATGTACACATGCTGACATGTCAAAATCCTTGAAACAGAAGTTTCAGAACCTCCTCATGACTGTGGAAGGCAAGTCATTGACTGCATACTAGCTCAAAAGTGCGTCTTTCCATATATAGCATTCAGCCACACAAACAACAAAACTGGCAAATAAAGCCTAAATATGTACTTGGAAGTGAAAGTCTCAAGCAGAACAAAATATGAGTCAGCTGGCAAAGCTTCCAAGTTTCAGATAAGAATAAGACTCTAAATACAAAATAGGAAGGCAGATTTTGAAGGCTATTTTGACTGATAGGACAGTGTGAACACTGGGCAATAACCCCTGTTCTTGCACCACGATCACTAACTCCCCTGGCCTGGCTTCTAAGGCTGGGCAAGAGAGCAAGAGGAGCATGATTTCATTCCATCTGGTACTTGGCACTTATCTTCAGTATGCTTTATCTTGCAGTGTGAATCTGCTGAGGCCCTGGTGTTTTCTCCAACTTTTCATTCTAGCGATATTGCTTACGTTTCTTAAGACCAAAGATTCTGCATGACATGTCACAACAAGTACCAGTTATTGGTGGACAACTTAAGAAGGGCATTTTATATTATTTTAATTTTAAAAAAAATTATTTATTTTTTTCTAATCAGTTATTCATGACAGCAGAATGCTCTTCAATTCATTGTACACAAATGGAGCACAATTTTTCACTTCTCTGGTTGTACCCCAAGTAGAGTCACACCATTTGTGCAATCATACGTGTACCTAGGGTAATGATATCTGTCTCATTTCACCATCTTTCTTTATCCCCATGCCCCCTTCCCTCCCTCCATACCCTTTGGCCCATCCAAAGTTAAGAAGGGCATCTTAAACACTCAGTTCTGTTGAATAATCTTATCTAATTAGTACTTCTTTCAGTTATGCCATAAATGTTTCAGTAAGCCCAAAATTTTATCAGGGGAGTTACAAGTTTCTAAAGTTTTACTGATCCTTACCAACTACTTCTTCATTTAACAACTAAAAGAGCCCTTCAGTCCTCTTATCTTTTTAAAATTATTTTCCTCCTTTTGGCCTCACTATGGAGTAAAGGTGTTGGAGTATATGCCTGAATTAGCAGGTTACCACTTCAGTACATTTCAAGCAAAACAATTTGAAAAATTGCCAAACAATTTTGGGGTTGGGCAGATAATAGTGACCCTTCATGATTTCACGTGCAATGTAAATAGGAAACATATTGCTGAGGCCAAATAAAACGGAAAAAAAAAAAAAAGAAAAAAGAGGTGTAAGATTTTAGCAGGGCAAACAGCATTCAAAATGGAGATTGTACTGTTTATACATTAAGTTTAGACTTTCAGTTTTTCCAGTAGCAAGATTGTGCTAGTTATAATTATTTGTCTCAAAAGTTTGATGTTGCAGTAACAGAACTGTGGTGAGGTTTTGCGCCTAATTTTTCCCACTGGTCTTCTATATTACCAGGAAATTATCCAATTACTTAAATAAAAATAGGTGATTCATTATTCAATATAACTTCACTTCATCAAAATTATATTAGAACATTTAATAAAGAAAATACTTTATCCCCTTCTAAAGAGCATGCCAGTAATTATACAGTGATATCTCATTATTTCTCTCAATATTTAAATATGAAAAATTACAAGCATATAACAGCTGACTTTTTAGAGAATACACATAAAAATATCACCTGCATTGTGTAATTGACCTTTCTCTGTATTTACTTCCAAACCTCTCTAAACATCTATCTGTCCATCAATTTATCAAATTATTGGTAAATTTCAAAGTAGTTGCAGATATCAGTACACTTTACCCCTGATCACTGCAGCTTGCACATCATTACCTAGAATTCAATACTATGATTCCTTTTTAAAAAAATACAAATTTATTGAGGTATAATTTATATGCCATACCACCCCTCCTTGTGGCTCTTTTTTACATCAAAACTTTTTTTCTCTTCTTACATTTTACAGTGCTGGAGATTGAACCCAGGGCCTTGTACATGCTAGGTAAGTGCTCTATGGTTCTTTAGCCCTACATCACAACTTTTAGTGGTGAAGATATGGAACAGTTATGCCTCTGACCTTATTATATGTGCTAGATAATATTTATGGCTTTCATATCTTCTGCTGATAAACACACAGATGTACAAAGTTTTAGAACAATCTAATCTTCAAATTTGAAAAAGACCATAGACCCTCTTCCAACCTAAATAATGAAAAATTTCACTATTAGAATAACAGATAACATATTTATAAGCCTCATCTCCAAACTTGAGTCATTATGGCAAATGATGTGTCATTTATAATCATTCCATGAAAACTGTGCCACTGCAGGTCGGGTCCAAATACTTTCAAGTGCTACAATTTTATAGCTATTTACAGGTACAGACTACATTTCCAATACAAAGAAAACTATAGCATCATCTGCTCCACATACTCTTGCACAATATGACCTTGCTGCTCCACCATCAAGTGGCAAGTTTTACTTCTTTTGTTGAATCTGGGTGGGCTTGTGACTATTCAAGTTGATATAGAGTGTGGCAGATCTGATGTTTCATCACCTTTGAGGATGGGTCATAAAAGACAATATAACTTCTACCTTATTTACCAGGGCACTTGTTTTTAGACCCCTGAGCTGCCATCTCACCAGTCTGACCACCAGGAAGGAAGAGGGCACAATGTTGGGAGGAAGCCCAGGCCACATGGAAAGGTTATGCACAGGTGCTCTTGAGAACAGCCCCAGCTGAGGGCACAGCTACAGCCAGCATGAAATGCTAGATATGTGAGTGAAGATGCTTCTTGTAGATTCTAACCTTTTTCTTCTTTTTAATTAGAACATTATAATTATAAATACTATTTGGGTTCATTTGAAAAAATCATAATGCAAGAAACTTGATTTCAATCCCCATTTCCTTTACCCATTCCTTCCCTCCTCCTTCCACTTACTCTCTCTTTTCTACTAAATTTCCTTTCTTTTATATATACATACAGGTGAAATTCCCTTTGGTACCTTTATATATGAATATGATAGTTAAATTCATTCCATATTTCTTTCCCTTTCTATTCCTTCCTCCCTTGCTCTTGTTCTCCTTCTTCTATTCCACTGATCTTTCCTGTATCTTTATTATATCCCAATCCCTCTTCAACTGCCTTCTTTCCCTTATTTTGCTCTTGTTTCCATGTATAGAGAAATCACTCAACACTTGATTTTCTGAGTCTGGCTTATTTCATTTAGCATGATTTTCTCCATTTTCATACAATAATAGACAAATGCCATTATTTCATTCTTCTTTATGGCCAAGTAATACTCCATTATGTATATGTACCATATTTTCTTGATCCATTCATCTACTGACAGGCATCTGGGTTGATTCCATAATTTGGCTGTTGTGAATTGTGGTGCTATAAACATTGAAATGGCTGTATTGCTATAGCATGGAGAAATACTGAGGAGTGGGATAGATGGGTCAAGTGGTAGTGTAATTCCTAATTTTCTAATGAGGTGATTCTAATTTTTAGTTATCGATATAATTTTTTCCACCTAAGGACCAAGATATCATGGAACTACCTTTGGTATCTGTCCAAATTCCTGACCCACAGAAGGCTTGGATGTAACAAAATGATTGTTTTATATCACTAAGAATTGGGGTGATTTGATACACAGTAATAAGTGGAAGAGCCCTTCTCTTTCTCACACTGTGCAAAGCAAACCAAAGGACTACTGTTTTAAAAAGAAATGCCATTTTCTTTGGAAGATATATTCACATATAAACGATATCTTGCAAAATTATTACCTCAGATGGTTATTAATGTGTCATATATTTAGGTAGTCAGAAATTTTTTATAAACTATTGCTCTAAGAATTTTATGATGTTTGTCACTGCCAGCTACTGGCTGGATAATTATGCTACTTACCTGCATTAGGGAATAACACAGATAGTCTAACAGGTGTGAAAAAGGAGCTTAGATTGATTGTAAGCTCAATGAGTCAATTATGGATGTGGTTACCAAAAAACAAACCAACAAAACCAATCATCCCTCCAATACCTCTCCCCTTAAGAAAACAAATACATTCCCAGATCCATAAACAGAAGCATTATCCTAGTACCAAGGACTCCTTTGGACATGTGGTGAAGACTATGAACCCTTTTTCAGAGTAATGCTTTTTGAATGCATAAAATAAATACACTGGATTACAAAGGAACAAGTTACGCTGAAATGTTATTAAATAATAAATTAATTTTTGAGAGAGTAAGCTATCTGTAATTTTTAATTAACCATTAAATAAGAAGAATGGGGTGAAAACTAATATTTACCAAAGGAAATAAATGTAAATAATATTGAGATACTTGTTATGGTTGTAATCTTACATAAAAAATCTGTGATTTCTATTGATGACAAAATCATGGTTACAAATGCTCCTGTGGTTTGATGCTTATGTTTATTACTAAGAAAGTGCTAAAATTAGTGAAAACAAAGTTGTAAATTTCTCTTTCACCCAAGTTCCTGAAACCTCTAAATTTCATCTGCAGACAACAGATTTGGGCAATTTCTTATATTCAGAACTATCCATTATCTTTTTAAAAAATTTATTTGTTCTAATTAGTACATATGACAGCAGAATGTATTTTGATTCATTGTACACAAATGGAGCACAACTTTTCATTTCTCTGGTTGTACAGGATGTACATCTGCACCATATGTGCAGTCATATGTGTTCCTAGGCTAATGATGTCCATCTCATTCCACCATCTTTCCTGTGCCCTTGCCCCCTTTCTTGCCTGTCAATAAAGTCTCATCCATTATTCCAGGCCTAGTTCAGATCCTTTTTCTAGTAAGATGATAATCCACGATTTTGCCTTTTTCTGAATTCCTACTGCACTAGCAATCAGTTTACCTTTATTTTGTCACTTAGTTTCTATTTCATCCACAATCAGTTTTGTCTCTTTTCCTAGTCTGGAGATTTATAAGAATGGAGAAGATTTGCTATTTTGTATTACCAAAAGTTAAGTACATTGTAAGTACTTGTATAATGTGTAATGCCCGTCCTATTGCTAATGTCCAGCTGTGCAAATAACCTATACTGCTGTGGGAATAGCAAGGCAACACGTATTCTTCTTTACTATATTGTCAAATACAATGGATCACTGAAGACAGGCTACACAACTTATGTCCTGGATCCTAATAAAAACACTAACACAGCACTTATGATGTGCCCAATACTCTTCTAAGCACTTTGCATATTCATTAAATCCTTTTTATCAGCCCCATGGAAATAGGTACTATATTTATCTCCATTTTATAAATGAGGAACTAAAGCACAGGTGGAATTTTGAAAACAAGCAAAAATTATTCTCCAGAACCAGTGTACTTAACTACAATGCATTACTAATCACGATATTTGTAAATGTAAAAACTCCTTGCACATATCTGTTACTTTTTCAAAATCACTCATTTGACAATCAGCTTTTCTTTTGCTGAACTCCTATATCCCTTAACCTGGTAATCATTAACTTGGGCCTGTGCTGTTTGAATTTTATTACAATAATAGCAGCTACCATTTACTTAGTGCTTGCTGTGTGCCAGATTCTAGGCAAGTGACTTAATGTATAGTTAATCTTTGTAACAACACTATGAAGCAGTAAAGGAAACCTAGGCTCACATGTAAGTGGTAAAAGATTAAACAGTAAAAGACCAAGGATTCTAATCCAAAGCTGTCTGACTCCAAAATCTATGCTTTAAAAGCTGACCTATTTTCCTATGTATTTTTATCTTGTTTCATCAACTGGATTATAACTTCCTTGAAGGTAGAGATTATGTTTTATACTTGCTTGCTGATTTCATAATATTTAGAAGGTTTCAATCCTAATTAATACTGAAAAAACTGTTTCTTGTTTTGATAGAGAAAACTAATGTTTCACAGAATTCAGCCTGGTGTAGTAGAAAAACATTAGGATCTTTCATTAACTCTATGTCTTTTGGGAATTTATCTAAAGTCTTCCACCTTCAGTTTCCTTATCATTAAAAGGGAAATACAGTTAATTATAGGGATGCTTAAAGATTAAAAAGCAACAATATCTGTGAAATACTTATTAAAGTTTCTGCCATATAGCAAGTAATTAATAAATGCTAGTTTCTTAGTCCCTTCCTTAAAACATATTTTCTTGCTATGTCTACAACGACAAAGATTTTAGTATACATGTTTAAAAAAATACTTAAATTTGGTTGTGCAATAGTTGTAATTTGCAGTATTCAGTCCACTTTATTTTTAGCCTCAAATTAATAATATTTATCAAGAATCACAAATATTAGTTTATCTTAAATCTGAAAAAGAATTCCCAACTGAGCTACCAAAGTAGTTCTTCTGTCTCTATGGTTTATCAAAATAGTTACTGGTGAGCTAATATTAAGGAAATATGTAGGAAATGCATGGTAGGCAGAATAATGGTCTCCCAAAGATGTTCACATCATCATCTTTGGAACCTTACCTTACTTACACTGTAAAGTATAATTTAGGTTACAGATAGAATTAAGGTTGATAATCAGTTGACCTTGAAATAGGTAGATTATCTTGGTTTATCTGAGTGGGTCCAATGTAATCATAAGGGTCCTTAAAATTAAAAGAGAGAGGCAGAAAAGAGAACGAGATAACAGTGTGAGAAGGACTTAGCACATGTTGCTGGCTTTGAAGACAAAGGAAGAGCCACAAGCCAAAGAATGCTAGCAGCCTCAAAAGCCGGAAAAAGTCAGGCAGCAGATTCTCCTAGATATCCTCCAAGACAAATGCATCCTGTCAACCACTTGATCTTGGCACCATAACATTAACTTTGGTCTTCTGCCCTCCACATCTGTACAAAATACATTTGTATTGTTTAAGCTACTAAATTCATGGTAATTTCCCATAGTAGCAATATGTAAATAATACCACAAATTTGGGATTGTGCAAAAACAAATGTGGTTTTAAACAAGTGATTGTATGAATAACAATAGTGGTATTTTGATGTACCAGGAATATAAGTCAAATATCATGAAATACAGTGAAGTAATCATTAGATTAATTACTAGCATTTATTTTTAATTAGCTGGGTTAGAGACTTTTTCTTTAAAAAAATTTATACTTTAGTTACTAGAAATATCCTTTTGTTTGTGAACATGATCATAGAATAGTAAAGAAAGAATCTTAATTACAACAGGGGGAATTTTTGTGTGGATAAGAAGATGTTTTTGATATTGTCATTATAATGCTGAAAATATTTCCTTGGCTAATTAGTACTAAAATGTATTGCCTGGCTCTCAAATCTGTACATCTCACCAAACTTAAATACTTTTACATTCAAAATGAAACTTCGGATTAAATCATATTTGTGTCCACTATACCATCACACATGTGACTCATCCTCAAATTTCTTCTTATGGCATTTCCACTCTGTCTGTTCATCTTTTCTTTCTTCTCTGTCATTCAGTGCAAATTGACCTTTGCTAAGCATTTAGAGATTTATATTCTGTAACTAAATTTTAGCTTCTATTGCACATTATTCTCTATTATTTGTATGTTTTTCATTATGATTCCAGGTTTGTGTATTTTTTCTTAACTGTTCGCTTCTTGATGATTGAAGAAGGTTGTTGGGTTTCATGGGGCTTCATTAAATTATTCTCTATTTTTATGTATGTCTAAAATTTTCTGTCATAAAAAGTTATAAAACAACCAAACTAGGGGAAATACCCTTCTATTTGTATTCGTAGGTTTCTCCCTTCCTTGGAACTGTTGGATTGATTTGCCTCTAAAGTTATACTTCTCTTGATTGAATAAACATGACAAAAAATGTGATACTATGTTCAAATGGTCATGGTTTTATCCAATGTAAATAGTAGATTTCTATAAATTAGTGTATATTATTGAAGATAAAACTTTCACTGCTGCTCAGTAAAGAGAAGCACAAATAATTCAACCCACTGTTTATATAATCTTTGTATTTTGAAATCTTTGCCTCAATGTTATTGGTACAGGATTACATGTTAACATATTACTGGCAAGAAATGATTGAGATAGAAGGTTTTCATCAACATGTAATAAAGAAAAAGTTAGAATCAACAACAAAACTTAGTATTGCTAGTTTTTCCATGAAGTATTAACAACACAAAATGTTAATTAATTTCTAATTCTCTATTCTATTATTTAGATTTCATGAAGGTTGATTGGACTTGATCCATCATTTTACGGAAAATTAATTATTTCAAATACATGCACCACTTTATGCAACCTGCCTGATTTGCATTGAGGAAAATTCAGCAGAAGTAATTGAGGCACAAGCAAATACTGGCACTGACTGAACTCAATTTTCATTCCAAATTTCTGCAAAATCCCAAGGCACAACAATATCAGATGCAAGGGGGAAAACAAACAAAAGCAATGTGAAAAGGGAACATGAAGAGAGAATATTACAAGAATCAGAGAACAAAGGGATCGCAAAACTATTTTAGTGCCATAGATGAGCAGTGAGGGCTTCATTCAGGCAAGGTGGAATAAGATATCATATGGCATCCTGACAATTGATGTCTTCATTTAAATGTAAGAATTTACATTCTAATTAGAAAGAATTTACATCTTAATCAGAGGCAGCTGTATTATCTTGTTACTGTTTTTTTCAAAGGTAATGAACTAAAGTACTGCTGTGCTTTTTCAACCAGAAACTAAATAGACAGCATCCAGTGTTATTTTATAGCTTACCTGCTGTAAGCTGTTATTAATATTTTCAAAGATTAAATTCTAACTAAAATCTTTTAAAATGAAAATTGTATTTGACATCACTAGAATAGTATGATAAAGACTTATTTAAAGTACCTAAACAAATCATTTTCTAACTTGTATTTTAAATGTACTTATTTATCAAACTAATAGAAGCCTCTTATGATTTATTAGAATAACATTGTTTTCATTTGGGAGGATATAGCAAATCTTCTAAAGGAGATATGTATTACATTCTGGCAAAACTTGGTTATTCTCAAGCTTATATTTGTTTATGAGAGATCATTTACTATATACAAACTTTATTAAAATCATTTAAATTAATACAAATTATTTTTTCTTCCTATGATTCTTAACAAGGAAAGGTAACATTTAAAACAGAATATTTTGCTTGTGGTTTATGTGACTATGCTACTGTCACATTAATGACACTAAAAATGTAGTGTCACAAATATGCACAATTTTCATGGTATTGGAATTGCCATAGTTAGTGAAATTAAAGGATATAATGCATTCTAATAATATTGTTCTATTCCAGGTTATTCATAATGATGGCAACTAGACTTAGGTATTGGTAGTTAGTGATATCTTTGCAAAATCAAGCCCATCATTCACATGAGAATCAGCATGAGCTCACTGACCCATAGTTTAGAAGAAATTGGGCTTGGCCTAAAAGAAATCAAGCGGGAGAAAATTACAAGTGTTAATAAAAATGTAAAATGTCACCTTTGTCCTTAGCACTATGCATCTTTAGGTTATTGATAGTTATTTTCATCAGCTGCATCATTAATATGGAGGTGTAGTATGAGCCAGTTTATAATTTACAGGTTTGTCATTTAATTCATTAGGTATACAATTTTTTATAAAGTATAAAAGGAAAATAATAAAATGAACAAAATTGTTTCTACCAGCTTATTAAATAAGTGACTTAAATAATTAATTCAAAATCTTTAAAATTATAGAAATAGTCTAAAATAATTCTGAGGTACATATTTATCTTTACCATTATACTGATTTTCTAGATCCATATATATAAAAGAAAAACAAGTTCCAGGTAAGTTAAAAAAGAATGAAATTAATTTTATGGTGGCATTTTACTAACTTAGGCTACTCTAATGACAAAGAGAAAATAATTATTAGTTCATTGGTGCTTTTTCTTGTATTCCCACTAAAGACGATTTATAGAGGAAATGATTCAGATGGGCCCGACTGAATTACTGGCTCTGAAAGATGGCTTTATATTGCTGTCAGAAACCGTCAGCCCACTTTTGAAAGGTTTATTTGTCTATGGCTCTTCTGTGTATGATTTGTTATGAGGGCACTTAACACCACATAGTATACACAGTGCCTTCATTTTAAAAAAGTGTCCCAGATAAGTTTTTGATTATCCCTGGGTTTTATGGAATCTGTTTGTTTTTTCATAAAGAATCTCTAAAAATAAAGTATGTTTCTTTTTTAAATATTTATGTGTGTTCTAAATGAAATATAACAGACTTTCAGAGTCAGAGTCAGAGTGTTACATCTTCCATCACTAGTTTCTACTTGGACCCATGTTTACTAAAATCACAAGTATTCATGTCCAATCTAAAAGAGCACAATAAAATAATATATAAATTCTCTTGCTCTAACTCTTGTTTTCCTTTTCACTTTTGACTTGGATTATCACAATTGTTTCCTTCCAGCTCATAGCCCCGCTCTCATGTAAATCTAAGGTACTGGTAGTTGGTCATACCAAGGACTTCATAAAATGGAGAGCCTGAAGTCATGAACTGTAGTTTCCCCTACTATAATGTAAGTTAGCTCTGTTAATTACATGATAAAGAAAAGACATTGGTTCTAATCCTGATTCTCTTATTCTCTGGATCTTACTTTCTCATCTATAAAATGGAAAAGTGTGAGAAGTTTGACAATAGTATATTTTCTCTTAAAGTGACTTCATTCTTATGGGGTGTGTGTTCATTATGTTTTAGTTATTTGATGCTGATCAACATATTATGCTTTCCACAAACCCAACCCAAAATGCATTCTTGCCTCTTTTTGTCCATCCATTTTCCAAGATCAATTACAAATCTCATCCTCTGATGCTGACTATGCTCTCTCTGATCGTGCTGGCCTATGATAATTTCCTCCTTCTGTAGCATGTATTCAACAAATGTTTACTGAATGAGGCACTATACTATGTGCTGGGGACACAAAGAAGGAGTAAAAGAAACATGGTTCCGGTTCTAAAAGAGCTTACAATATAGTAGGTAAGGCTATAAGAAGCTGGCCATGAAGACTAACGATGTGATAAGTGCACGGAAGGCAACAAACAGCTTGCTGAGGGAGCAGGCACATGTACATTATTTATATAGTATGATCAAAGAAGTCTTATTTCCTAGAGCACAGTAATGATTCATAGTTTGACCTATAATCCATCAGTTATAAATCTTGTTTCCCAAACCAGATTGCAGTAACAATGACTATTACTGTAGCAATAATCAATTATTGTTGTAGCTAACATAAACTGTGTACTGATGAGTTATTATGTTGGGTAATTCATGTGTATTTTATCATTCAATTTTAGAACAAGGTAGATATTCTGATTATTATCCCACTTAAGTTGAGAAAAGAGGGGCTTAAAATTATAATAAAATACTTGCTTAATGTCAGACAATTAGTAAGTGGCAGAGTTGGAGCTATAATATAAGTCTGCAGATACTGAAGTGTGGTATATCAATTACCATAATAAACTCTTTCTTGGAGACAGGGATCATGCTTTGTGTGCTTTAGAATCATTACAGAGTAATAAACAGTCCTTTGCACATACCAGGCAGTTAACAAATATTTGTAAGTGAGTAAGTGAACAAGGGAACCTTGGGTTTTTCAGGAGGCACTGCACTTCCCTAGAAGCAACTACAGTCTACCATACACTTAATTGGCCTCTGAAGACTTCTCTTGAAGAGACCCTGTATTGAAATCCTGTTAAAAGTACTTAAAATCTAGTTTCTACCATGCTTTTCCATATTTTGTTCCAGTTAGCATCAAGTTGTATGCACATGCTTTCCTACTCAGGATTCCTGATTCTGGGTAATCAACACAAGCAATTGCCAATATTGAGCTTATCTTCTTCCACTCAAATAATTTTTACTCAAATACTGAAAATATTCAATGACAATGTATATAAATGAGACAATCATTACACAGTAGGAAATTAAATAAAATCCACTAATCAAGAACCTCTTTTCACAGAGTTGTAGTCAGGCTTCAGATATTTTAAAGACTAAGAGGGTGTGCAGATAAAGGAAAGTCTATATTTTAATTTTACAAGCAAGAGAAAAATGAGGAAAATTAGTTACATTTTAATTTCAAATAAGATTGTGAATGCCAATAACAACTCTCCTTGCACACTTATTCAAGTAGTTATACTATATTGGAGACCTTAGGCATGAGAAATCCAAAAGAGCAGCTTATAAATTTTTTTTGATTAAAAATATTCTTTTTTAAAAATTTTTTTTTCATTTGTGATACTGGGCATGGAACACAGGGCTTGGCACATGTTAAGCAAGTGCTTTACCACTAAACAATACCCTCATCCTGTTTTATTTATTTTTTTTTTAAGAGAGAGTGAGAGAGGAGAGAGAGAGAGAGAGAGAGAGAGAGAGAGAGAGAGAGAGAGAGAGAGAGAGAATTTTTTAATACTTATTTTTTAGTTCTCGGTGGACACAACATCTTTGTTTGTATGTGGTGCTGAGGATCGAACCCGGGCCGCACGCATGCCAGGCAAGCGCGCTACCGCTTGAGCCACATCCCCAGCCCCTAAAAATATTCTTTAACATTATTTTTACTGTGGTTTTCTTAAGAGAAAGTTATAAGTTAGCTGATTCCGTAACTTTATTGCTCACACTTTCTTTCTCACCTGTGGGAAAAGCCAGCATCACCTCTTGGGTCATTCGTATTGCTGTACTAGTTGAAATTAGGGCTTAAACAGCTAAGGAAATGAACTGATATTGTCAGTAAAAACTTGAACTCTTTGATGCAGATAATCTAAAACATGGATATACAAATTTATATGGTGATTTGGAAACTCTTAATTTTTCGATAGCAAAAATGATCTTCAAGTCTATATTATTATATATCAAACAATACTAGTGTTTCTTTATCTAAATTAGAATTTGTTTAAGAAATGAAAACAGGAATTTTGTATCTTCTGTTTGAATCAACCACATTTTTTTTTTTAGTAACTGAGAAGTTTTTCCATTTTCAGAGACAAAATCCACAATACAAAACAGGATCTGAAATGATGAGATAATTTGCCTTGATGCATTTGTGATAAGACCATTGCATTGCAAATTAAATGTATTGTTTTTTTCTTGAATTCTCTACTACTATTGTAAGCAGAACAAATGCACAGATGGCATGGGCCATAAAAATATAATTAAGCTTTACAATATTGTTATTATCAGTTCTCAGAAGTGTGCTCTAGCTTAAGTTAGAGTGCTGAATATGTGAGCACATATAACATTTTTGAATTTTAAGTTTTTGGAAATATATGTGAAAGCTGACATATATACCTGTCCCAAACTTTCCATTTCCCCCCTTGTTCGTGGCCTTCAATATCAAACATAGAATTATTTTTGGAGAGAGCATGTTAATGAAAAGTTAAAGCAATTGTTTTATTCCTTGTTTTTCATTCAGAAAACACTTTGATTTCTTTTTTAAAAATATAAAAATGTAAAATACTGGCACAGAATATCACCAGCAGAATCAGGCTCACTCTAGGACATCTGGGTAACATAACCAAGGCCTAGGTGCTTAGAGAGGAGATTGGGACCTTGTTTGTGTTTTGGAGAAGAGAGATTGAGGATACAATCTTTTAAGATTCCTTTTTCTCCATTTTGCATATCAATAAAATCAATAACAGCAACTAGGTAACTTCCTAACATTTCCTAAATGAAGCAGGGCATGAATATATAAAAGTACACAAAATATGTTTAAAATTCTTATACTTTATTCATACTTTGAAAAACATTGATTAACCATTTTTTTAAAATATTTTATTTAGTTTTTGGTGGACACAACATCTTTGTTTGTATGTGGTGCTGAGGATCGAACCTGGGCCGCACGCATGCCAGGCAAGCGTGCTACCGCTTGAGCCACATCCCCAGCCCTGATTAACCATTTTGATCAACTGTATTTGCTTAAAACTAGCAGTCCCACGGTATATATAAATAAGGAGATTATCTAAATCTTTAAAGGTGTCATAGTTATTTCTGGTTCTCTGGGGATAGCTGGGCAACAATGGTTGTTTCACAGAAAGAACAGTATGATGCATGTCAATCTATTTCTCTGTCCCCTTCACTTGTCATGCTTGTGGGCTAACCCTCTAGTGCAAGGTTTGGGAGGCTGAAGGACCCTAAGAGACAAAACAGAGTCATAGGATCTTCTGCATGCTCCATCCTCTGTATGTTCAAGTTAAGTAAATAAATAGAGAATGGAAGTGGTCACTATTGGCTGTTACCCATATCTGCAGCCCCCTAAAGACAACCAACAATTGAAAGGAACTTTAGTGTGTTAACTCATCTGCCATATTTAATAAAAAGTACTAGCAGTTATATTCCTTGAGTGCTTTCTATGTATTTCACCAAATTAATTACTTTACATGAATAATATTCATTTTCCTAATTAAAAGATTTAAACAAACATTTTTATATTAATTACTACCCTACTATCTCTAATAATCTCCTTCCCCTGTTTCTCTCTCTCTCTCTCTCTCTCTCTATCTATCTCTATCTCTATCTCTATCTCTATCTCTATCTCTATCTATCTCTATCTCTATCTCTATCTCTATCTCTATCTCTCTCTTTTGCAGTCCTGGAGCCCAAACCCAGGATCTCATGTATGCCAGGCAAGCACTGTATCACTGAGCTATATCCAAAGTCTTCTAATAACCTGTGGATAGAGGTATTAACATCCTTGTTTTATACATAAGGGAGGTTCAGAAGGGTTAAGGACTTTACACAAAGTCACATAGCTAAAAAATAATTTGGAACCAATTAAAGAACTAATTTTTTAAAATAAGTGTTGTATACCTAATATAGTAAAAGTACTTGTAGTAAACGAATAAACAGCGTATGTTGAGGTTAAAGATTAAATGCTAGCTAATGTTTAGGGCAAGAATCACCTACAGATGAAAAACTATGAATCATATAAAAATACATGCAAATATATAGTGGTAAAGTATACATAGCATGAATTTTACCATTTGATTGTTTTTTAAATTTTATTTTTTTTGGTGTAGTATAATTACAAATAGTGGGATTTGTTATGTCATATTTGTCTATGTATATGATTATATCAATCACATTCCCTCATACCTCCCCTTTCCCTCCTCCTGATCCACTTGCTCTATTTTACTGCTCTCCCTTCTATTTTGTAATTAGTGCATTGTCATTATAGACAAAAGTGGGATTCATTGTGAGGTAATCATATAGAGACTCAATACAATTTGGTAGATTTCATTCCCTATATGCTGCTCCCCTCCCTGCCTTGGTCACTTTCCTCTACTCTTCTGGTTTCCCTTCTATTTTTGTGAGCTACTCCCTTTATTTTATTCACTTTTTATTTCTCTCTACTTTCTACATATGAGAAAAAACATTTGACCCTTCCACGTAATCATTTTTTAAATGTAAGGTTTAGTGAAGTTAATTATATTCAAACCTTTTTCCGTCTGTGGAACTTTGTTACCTTCCTAACCAAAGCTCTGTACACATTTAACACTAACTCCCATTCCCTCATTCCCCCCTTTAATTTTTTAAAATTCAAGCTTAGTTATTTGTTTAATTAAAATTTCAGAATATGAGTTCTTAAAGCCTTCCTGTCTCAACATGTGTAAGCATATGCTATTAAAAGAGACTGAGAAATTTACTTTTGGAAATGCAACTATTTACCAAATAAAGTAGATTTAGAAGGACAGAATACAATTCATCAATGTATTCCTGTCTTCCTACTGTGGCTAACAACTGATATCCAGTCTTTGAGAATAACAAAAACTTAAGATATATACACTGAGCAGTAAAGTTATATTGTCATGCTATATACAACATTAAATATTTTTGTTCAGCCATTTTTTAAAAATGGTGTCTTTACTGAACAGTACTAAAAATAAATCCTGTGGATTAGGTAAAATAAGAGTTTATTCTGGCAATTATCTTTACTTATATTCTTTAATACAAGTAGCAGTAAATGGTGGCAAGAATGGGGGGAGAAAAGTACTCTCATACATTTCTTGTGAGATACAAATTGGTGCAACCACTCTGGAAAGCAGTATGGAGATTCCTTAGAAAACATGGAATGGAACCACCACTTGATCCAGTTATCCCACTCTTTGGTCTATACCCAAAGGAATAAAATCAGCATACTATAGTGACACAGCCACATTAATGTTTATAGCAGCTCAATTCACAGTAGCCAAGCTAAGGAACCAACTTAGGTGCGCTTCAACAGATGAATAGATAAAGAAACTGTGGTATATATACACAATGAAATACTACCCAGCCACAAAAAAGGAAGAAATTATGGCATTTGCTGTAAATGGATGAAACTGGAGAACATCATGCTAAGAAAAAAAGCAAGTCCCCCCAAAAAACAAAGGCTAAGTGTTCTCTCTGCTATGTGGATGGTAACCCACAACAAGGGAGGATGGGGAGGTGAAGAACAGAAGTCCATTGGATTAAACAAAGGGGAATGAAAGGAAAGGAAGAGGAGGAAAATAGGAAGGACAGTAGAATTAATCAGACAAAGGTGCCAAAAATGAACACCTTGGCAAAAGTGCCAAAAACATACACTGGAGAAAAGATAGTCTTTGTAACAAATTGTGCTGGGAAAACTGTAGATCCATATATCAAAACTGAAAAAAGATACCTATCTCTCACCCTAAAAATCAACTCAAAGTGGATAAATGATCTAGGTATTAGACCAGAAGTTCCTTCTGCAACTGCCAGAAGAAAATATAACATCAATACTCTAACATATTAGTGAAGGCACCAACTTCCTTAATAGACTTCTAAAGGTCAAGAAATAAAACCAGGAATGAATAAGTGAGATGGTATCAAATTAAAAAGGTTTTGCACAGAAAAGGAAACAAGAACATGAAGAGAGAGATTACAGAATGGAAGAAACTCTTTGCCAGTTAGTTTTCCAACAGGAGATTAATATCCAGAATATATAAAGAATTACAAAATTTTCACACCAAAACCCTCCAAATAACCCAATCAATAAATGGGCAAATGAATTAAACAGACATTTCTCAAAAGAAGAAATGGAAAAGCTCAAGAAATATATGAAAAACCATATAACATTCGAAGCAATCAGGGAAATGCAAATCAAAACTATGCTCAGATAACCATTGTTTTTGAGAGACATTTAAAATAAGACACTAAATGGGGCGCAATGGTGCATGTCTGTAATCCCAGAGGCTTGGAAGGCTGAGGAAGGAGGATCATGAGTTCAAAGCTAGCCTCAACAAAAGTGAGGCACCATGCAACTCAGAGAGATCCTGTCTCTTTTTAAAAGACTTAAAAATAAATAATGGTACAAAGAGAATAACAGTAATACACTATACATTTCAATAACATAGAAGAAAGAATTTTCAAAGTTTTCACCATAAAGAAATGCTAAGTGTTTGAGGAGACATACCTAATTTGATCTAAATATCACACACGTGTGTGTGTGTGTGTGTGTGTGTGTATATATATTTATTTATTTTACATGGTACCCTGTTAATATGTATAATTTTTATGTAGCAGTTAAAAAAATAAACTTTTGAATATAAAAATGTGAGTATAAGAAGCCAAATGAAAAATCCATTTAAGCATGGCAACTTAAAGGATAAAACTGAATAATATTTCTCCATAAAGGACTTATATCTACATTGACTTTATAACTGCCAATATCCAAAAATACTTTTTTGTTTTTTTCCTTGTAAGACATAAAAAAAAAGAACATGAATTCTTGTGACTGCAAAATCCTTTACTATATCCAAAATGGTATAGAAATACAGGATCCAGGAAAGACCAGAAGTTCAAATCAATGGCTATTTAAAACTTTAAAAACATATAGGCACTATGGCTATTTAGGTGATTAGAATTTCATACCAGAAGAAAGTAGTGATTAGAATCCAGGTCTGTTCTATAATAGTGTAAAGATGAGGGAAATCGTCTAGGGTAAAAATTAGAATGGGAATGAGAGGAAGGAAAGGAATGATTACTTATTCCTACATTCATACTACCATTTATAAAATAGGTGAAGACAAGAAAAAAGTTTTCTATATTTCTTTAGATGTATTTGAAAATTGCAATACACAACATGCCCTCTTGGTGAATCTAACGATGAGACTCTAAGAGATACTTTGTAACTGACACTTTTCCTAAATAAATTCTGAAGGTATGAGTTTGAACACAAATGTCTCTGACGTGCTGAGATGATTTATTTTCAAGCTCTCATCTAAGGACTACTGGGTTTGAAATAAAAAACCTTGGTTTTGGATTTGGTTCTGTTACTTCTATGTGAGACTGGAAAACTTACCTGGGCCTCAGATACCTTACATAGTTCTAAAACTCTTCCTCTCAATTGCAAAATCTAAATCACCCCGAGAACTCTTTGGTGGCATAACCTGGCCTTTACAGACATAAAGATATTTATGGTTTTTTAAAATCAATCTTACTGTGACCTCTGTTTACTGCAGAAATATTAATGCGCTTGATTATGAGGTATTTATTATTTTCCTAATAACACACTTTAGAATTATTTGTTTTGAAGTATTTCTGACATAGTAAACTAAGAACAGAACAGAACAAAGACTTCCTTAGCCTTATGAACTATATTCTACAACATTTTTTTTGTTTTGGTTACTGGGGACTGAACCCAGGGGTGCTTTATCACTGAGCTACCTCCCCAGCTCTTTTTATTTTATTGATACAGGATATCTCTAAATTGCTGAGGCTGGTTGAACTTGTGATTCCCCTGCCTTAGCTTCCCAAATCACTGGGATTACAAACATTTGCTACAGCACTGAGAATATATTCTCCAACTTTTAACATTTCACATGTGCTCCATCTCTCTGTTTTGAAATATAGATATACTTACTAAAACATGTACATACACCCAAAATCAGCCTTTTCATGAACCATTCAAGCAGCAGATATGACTGCTATCCCACTTAAATACTCCAATGTGCATTTCTTAAGACAAGGACATTCTCCTACCTAATCAGTAAACAATCAGTTGAGTGAGGAAATCAACAACTACATAACACTATTATCATCCCACAAATTCCTTCAAACTTCATTCATTCTCTTTCAGTATTCTTATTCTGTCTTTCATGTCCCTGCCAGATTTCAAGAATATAGAACTTTTATTCAGTGGGCAAATCATAAGCCTAGATGTGTTTGGTATTTCTCCATGATGATGCTTTTTGGGCTGAGAAATCACAAATATGATACCCTGGTCTTCTGAGTGCCTCATGTCTTTAAACTCATCGAATATACTAACCAGTCTTAGACTCCACTGAAAACTCCCATTTGAATTGAACACAACTATGACTGCCAAATAATAATGTTTACTAGTTGGAATTCTACTGAAAGGAAGTTTTCTATTTCCCCATCCATCTCAATATGGATTCATGAATTTCCATTTATTTAATGAATTATTTTCCATTATTTATTTTAATACTCATTTTTTTACATTGGCTACTAGGCATATATATCTGTATAATACTTTTGGGGTATCTCCTTAATTTCTGGCACAAATTCTAGTTTTGTTTTATACTTTCTATGCCCTAGCCCTAGAATTATCTATTCTGCCAAGAGACCTTCCTCTTCCCCTAGTACCTGGTGTCTGGGTATTTGGAGTATTCCGTGCTATTATTGCTTCTAAGCAAGGCTGAGAAATGTATGCATGTATATAGCTCATAAGCCTACCTAAAGATGCATTTATATCTGCTTGAATCAGGGAGTATGTGTGCACTACGCAAAAGGGTATGTGGTATATAACTAGGAACATTTGTTTATTCTACAATTACCTTTTTCTAATGTTGTACAATGTTTCATAGTATAACTTATTTAGTTTATTTTTATAAACAAATTTTTATTCACTAAATTCATATGGTACATGGTTATATGTGTTTTAGCCTTAGTAATATGAGACTGAAAAATACTAACCTTTTAAAATTTTTTTTAATATTTAGTTTTTAGTTGTAGTTAGACACAATACCTTCATTTTGTTTATTTATTTCTATGTGGTGCTGAGGCTTGAACCCAGGGCCTCACAGGTGCTAGGCAAGCATTCTACTGCTGAGCCACAACCCCAGCCCAGAAAAGTACTAATCTTTTATCTTCCCTTCTTACAGCAATCCGTTTCTCCTCCTTGCATTTTCATGATTGTGTAGTAAAGAAGATTCTGTTGGGGTAAGGGAATCAGATAGAAAAAACTATAGGAAAAAATACAATAAAATTTGCCTATGATTATATCAATCAGTTATAACCACATGCATAGAAAATGTATATATTTTTTGTTCATTGCTAATATGAAAGTATAAAAAGATATGAACTCAATGGAAAGGTTTGGAAAGATCTTTAAATTAGTTAAAATCTCTTCAAACATTAAACACAGTTGTGAACAATAAATAACTCAGAAAGATAAAAGGTTTAGCTAAAATAGGCTTATATGACTAAAATTTATCAGTTTAATACAAATATGTGTTTAAAGTTTCAAGTTTAAATATACTATGCATATTTTATACTGGAATAGAGTAACACACCACCCCCGCTACAGCTGGGAAGGTTAAACAACAGTATTCAAATCTGATTTAGATATAACAGCTGTTCAAATGCCAGGGCGTATTTTACTTGAAAATGTGACCATTTAGTTCTGTTAAATTGCTGTTCTGGCAATGTGCATTATTTTCCTTAAAAAGTATTTTTTTTTAAAAGCATTTCCTGATATGTAGTGGAGTTGTTATTGAAGTTCTATGGGTCTTTTTCTTTAAATTAAATTTTTTTTTAAATTTTAAATTTTTTCTTTCTCAACTTTCTGAAAAACATGTGACAATTCTCTTATCCTAGTTCTTGCATTCCAGGCCCTCATCACCTGCTTTTAAAATTTATTTTTATTTTATTTTATTTTTTAGTTGAACACAGACACGATACCTTTATTTTCTTATTTATTTACTTTATGTGATGCTGAGGATTGAACCCAGTGCCTCATGTGCACAAAGCAAGCCCACTACTACTGAGCCATAACCCTAGCCCTCTTGACAGTAAAAATATAATTAATCGTTGAAAGGGTGGTACTGTGTTTGATGGGACTCTGATTAGTAGTTTTTAAACTACTTTATTTTTTACTGAAGTAAGTTTATGTGTTTTAAATTGTAGACAATGGTTCCATCATGACCACATAGTCCACGTGTTAAATTATGAATCTTTATAAATACCATTCTTAAGGATAAAACAAAGAAATAAAATCCTAGAGTTCACAGGAATACTATAAATATTTTATCTAAGAAAAAGAAAGGCTTAATCATTAAAAGTCCAGAGGATTATTGTAAATAAAGGAAGTGGCCTGTTATTAAAATTCTTAGGACCTAAGAAAAGAATAAGATGATTTTTTAAGAAATTATTTTTCTGGAGAAATTCCTTTAATCTAGTATTAAAAGGGGTATGACAGCTGGGGATGTATCTTAGTGGCAAAGTGCTTGCCCAACATGCATGAGGCCCTGGGTTCCATCTCTAGCACTGCAAAAAAATAAGAAAAGAAGAAAAAGGACATAATTATTTCCTTCATTATAATTTTGAAACTGAGAAGAAAGTTCTGATACAGTGAAAACTTTTGCTATAATACCAGGAAGACAAAGGCTAGGCACAGAAGATATCATTCTGTTGGAAAGGGAAATAAAGACCTAAAGATAACTCTTCCAAAGTCATACAAGAAGTCAATAGCTACTCCTCCACATGAAACCAGTTTAAGAAGCCTTCTACTTAGAATGTTTGAGTCTATGTCCAGCATATGAACTCTCTGTCCTTCCCTAATAAACACAGGGCATTAGCCATGTGTCAGACACTCTGCTAGGCTTTGGAGGATCCATGCTGAACAAGACATTTGTGGTGTCTATTTATGAAACTGAATATGTAGAAGCGGGTGATGAAAGTAATTGCAGTGCTGTGTGGTTATTGCTGTGACAGAGATCACAAACAGGAGGTATATAATCCAGACTTGGGATGGTCAGATTAGAGAATCCCTGAGGTGGCAGTGACATTTAAATGGTAGCCTGAAGGACACACAGAAGTTAGGCTGGTTAAGTAGACAAGGAATAGGCCATGGAGGAGCTGTTATATCTAAATAAGATTTAAATACTGTTGTTTAGATGGTGGGTTCCAATCAGAGGTAACATACATGTGATGACTTTGAGAAACTGAAAGAATTTAAGTACGACGGAGGAAAACTTCTGTTTTGCTATCTGCTTCTGACTCTTTGGCAAAGCCAGAGTAGAGAACTGGCACCCGTCATTCCACACTCTTCCAAAAGGAGCAATGGGGCAAGAAGAGTCAGTTTGTTGGGGTAGCCAGAACTTTCCTGTGCCCTTGAAATTGGAAAATCTGTGACCTACTTTTTCTTACACAAAGATTAGGTGATTCAGAAACTGTTTTTAAATAATTTTCAAGATTCATTATTTATAGTAGTAGGGCAACAAGGGCTAGGGAAAAAATTCCACTACTCAGAAATACTATAACTTTTTAAAATTTCTATTTATTTATTATTTTTTTTTAGGTCTTAGACTGGTTATATTATATCTTTAGATTTTAGATTCTTCACCATTAACCTGAAAGTGTTAGAAAAAATGGTGTGTATTCTCCTCTCTCCCACATTAGTCTCTGGACTATGTTAATACAATCATTAGGATCATAGTAACTAAACTGCTCTTTCAGAGCCTTAGATTACTTCAAGTTATTTTAGAAATCTTTCAATTTAAGCAGTATAGTTCCAATTGTGTTAGACTTTTTTATCGGTCCTCTGAGTAAAACTTTGCATATAGAAGGGATTCAATAGCTTAAAAATTGAAAGTTACTTTTTGTTTCATTGCTCTGTTGCTTAGACCCCTAAGATTTAAATCCTTATTTATTAACTTTGAACATGGGACAGTTCTCTTATTAGTCTGAATAAAGCTAAATCTATGACCTCTTGAATGAGATATTTGTTATTCAGTAAGAGGTTGATTAAAGGATACTATAAATTTTGTCAAACTAACCAGCTTTGTGTAACCTCAGGAAATTTAAATAGGAAAAATGGTATTATGAATATTTATATTGCTAGTTCAAAATTGCCAATATAAACATTGTCCTTTTATTCGTCTTAAATTCAGAACTAACAAAGAAACTTCAGTCAGTAAGTATGTCCTTTGGTTAAACAAATGGAAAATATATGTACCATTTTATTTGGTAAGGTTAAAAAAAATCAGCAGTTAGTAAAGCAATCCTAAATTTACTATGAACAATCTATTTTAAGCCTGAAGATAGAACTGAGGTTTTATAAATGAGAAAATGATGTACTAAAAGCAAGACACTAAATCAATTTTAAACACCAAACACAATTTATGCCTGACTTTAAAACTCACCCACAAAACATTAATCTACACAAAGGCCAGAAGCTGAATGAAGCATAATTTGTGAAACTGATACCTTTCATCACAACCTCTAACTGAAAAGGTCATTAGATATATTATATCTAAGTGAGCAGCTTATCCCTGCTTCATTACTGATAATTAAGACAAGTAATATTTTCTTGACAGTAATGTGTCCGTTAACAGATATAGTCTAGTTTGCATAAAATAAGCATTAATTACTATAGTACTACCCTAGATAAAAAAAATTAAGTACCTGTGAAACATGGATTCATTATTTTTTCCTTAATTTCCTTAAAGAATTAGCAGGCTCAGAAAACATAACATACATAGTAAGAAATTCATCTTAAGTAATGGTTTGAATTCATAAAATATATAACAAAAATAAGTGTTCTGAAAAAGAGGTCAATGAAAATGAAGGTACCTGAGACTGGGTATCATTTCAGTTATCTGTACTAACTTGCCTTGCTGAGTTACTTAAAATGTCAGAAGCAGTTGCTCTTTAATGCCAAGATTTTTGAAATCTCATGCAGAAAATTCTGGTGTTGGTAAGAATTAAAAATCAATTCTAAAGTATCTTGAGTGAAAACCAAGTATGAGAAAAAAGCTACAAAAAAGTACATAAATAGGGGCTTTGAAAAAGAAAGCACGTGTGACTGCATGCTCACTAAAGATTTTGACTATTACTACAAATGTCTGATATTTACTTGGTGTCAGGTACTGTACCAAGTACTTACAGCATTTTCTGTTTATCTTCACTGTGATCTCATGATGCTAACACTATTAGTGTCCCAATTTCACAGATGAGGAAAAAGGTGAAGTAACTTGTCTCTATTTCTTAAGTGCAAAGAAATTGAAGTCAATAGGACTTTTTTTTTTTTTTTTTAAAGCAGCCTGTGAAGAAAATGATACTTTAAAAGAAGTGGGACATCAATGTTTATAGCAGCACAATTCACAATAGCTAGACTGTGGAACCAACCTAGATGCCCTTCAATAGATGAGTGGATTAAAAATGTGGCATTTATACACAATATTACTCAGCACTAAAAAATAACAAGATCATGGCATTTGCAGGGAAATGGATGGCATTACAGCAGATTATGCTAAGTGAAGTTAGCCAATCCCTAAAAAACAAATGCTGAAGGTCTTCTCTGATATAAGGGGGGTGTCTCAAAATGGGATAGGGAGAAAGAACATGAGAAGATTACCACTAAATAGGGAAGAGAGGTGGGAGGGAAAAGGAGGGCGAAGGGGAGTTGCACGGAAGATGGAAGGAGACCCTCATCGTTTTACAGATTACATGTATGATGTTGTGAGGAGAAAAAGAAAAAAAAAGTGTGTCACATTAGATTGGATAGAGAAGTGATGGGAGGGGAGGGGAGGGGAAGCGGGGATAGGAAGGGCAGCAGAATAGAATAGAAATTATGATTGCTGTATGTATATAGGTGACCAATGTGATTCTGCAATCTGTACAATCAGAAAAATGAGAAATTATACCCCAGTTGATTCAAATGTATGAATTGTCAAGATAATTGTAATGTCATGTGCAGCTAATAAAAAATAGATGAATAAATAAAAGACTAGAAATATAAAAAAATAGATGGAACTGGAAGATGTAATGCTAAGATAGACAGTAAAAAATGTGACATATTGTCTTTTGTATATGATAACTAAAATAAATTTATTTGAAAGTGAAAAAAAAAGAAAAGAAGTGGGCATGTGGCAGAATAGTAATTTATGATCTGAAAATTTTAGCAAGGTATCCATGCAAGATAGTTTACCAGGCCAACTTTGAATACATAGTTCACCTTTGCAAAAACTGATCAAAAAAACAAGTTACTTCCTCTCTTTGCTCCTCAATTCCTTAATTGGTGAAAGGATAATAATAATAGGCCTAATCTTAGCATTCCTGTGAGAATTACTGAGTTAACATAGGGAAAGTGTTCAGAACAGTATCTTAAACTCATTTAGATCTCATCAGAGAAAAGGGAATATCAATTATCTATGGGGATTTTTCTAACTATGCTTGTTCCTTATCACCCAGGTCTTGAAAACACATCCCTTAAGAATTCCATATTAAGCCACTGGCATAAGTGTGCCATATTCTTCAGATATGCTAGGCTAGAAAATAGGTTGACAACTAAGAATGACATTACACATTCTTACCTGGACAGTTAGCTGGAGATTAAATGGAGATATCTGTGAAGGGTGAAGAGCATGAAAAACACCAAATTGATGTTCCAGAATCAGTATGGTGGAGGAAGTATGTTTTAATAATTTACTAAGCAAAAGTTTGAAAACAATGTGTATTTGAATTCTGGCTGTGCTACTTAGAAGTTGCGTAACATTGGTAGAATTACTTAAGCTCTTTAGATTCTTCTTCACATTTATAAGATAAATGAAATGAGACAAGTAAAGCAGTGGTGCAGTGACTGACACACAACTAGGATTGAGGCCTGGTAAGATTAGGTAATGTTTCCACGTTGTAAAATTATGTGACACAACTAGTTAGTGGAAGAGTCTTCTGCTTTGTGCAATGAGGAAAGCAAGACAAACACAAGTGGTACATACAAATGTTAAACCTATAAAGCTCTGACTATGGCTAGAAGGATGGATGGAATGGTGAACAATTTCTAGTGTGATATTAGAAAGATAAATCTGGATGAGTTTCAATGAAAGAACATGATTTGGTTGAACCAAATAAAAGTATTACTCTATGTTTCTGTGCATTTGAAAAAAGATGCACTAAAGAAAAGTTCACTTTGAAATTTAATTATTTCTGCAAAGTCTAATAAGTGTTTTACACATGTTGATACTTATTATAATCTTTATCACTCATATGGTTTTCCTGTTTTTAAAGTTATTGCAAGAATTTTATTGTTTTGGGTAAAAGGCAGGAATTATAGGAAGAACAAATTCTCTAAAGAAATAAAGAAGATCAAAAGAGAAATGAACAGGAAGCTTCTAGAATTATGCATTCTCATTAAGACTCTGTAATCAATTCAGTATAAGATAATTTAGATTTAATTGAGATACTGTATATCATATATGAAATTCTATTTTTTCTTTTCCATGAAGCCATAGAAGCTCATGTTCAAGTACAAAGAAGCAATGGCAATATGAAAGATGTAAAATGTATAGGAAAGACAAGTATTTGGTTAATGAACAAATATTGTTTGAGAGTCTACTGTGCATGCTCTCACTTGAAGAGAGGCGAGGCAGACACATTTGAATGGGAGGAAAACAGCTATCCCTCAAATGTCAGCAATTTAGCCAATAGAGTGAGGTAGAAATAGATGGTCTTTGAGTCAGCTACTCCTTTGACTAACTCTTGGCTTTGCTATCTAGTAGACATTTGATCTTATTTAAGGTACTTTCTCTAAATCTTAGTTCTCTCAAATGAAAAAAAAATTAGTAAATAATAATCCTCTGCAGGGATTATTCTGAAGATTAAATAAGAGAATGCATGTGAAAACATATTGTCTTTTTCTTCCTTTGTAAGAGAAGCATTATTTTGGTCCCATTTTACAGGCACCATCAACCGTTCCTTGGTATACAGAGGACTTATAGAGAGTAGAATTTTGCCTGCTAATGAACAGGTTTCCATAAGCAGAGCAATGCTTCTTGGTCTGAGTAAAAAGTACTAATATACATCAGGCCTTGTAACAAGTTTTTTTAAAGATAATAACTTACTCGATCCTCAAAACAACTCTATAAGCAAGGTGTTATTTTTACCTCCATTTAATAGATCAGGAAACTGAGGCAGAGAGAAGCTTCCTGCTAAGCTCTCACAGAAAATAAGTGATAAAGTGAATGTTCAAAATCAGGCCATGGACTGCAGAGCTTCACTCTAAATCACTATGCCACACTATTTAATACAGCACATGGAACCTGAGGTGGGAAATTAGTGGTTATAGACTTCCTATCACAATAAGATGCTTCCACATACATAATTCTCTAGTCTTTTTTCCATCTTCCATTCTGATAAATGTTTCAACTCAAAGAGCAGCTGGGAAGGAGAAATGGGCTGTATTATTCCACTGTGTAAGCCACTATTTTTAAGCAAGTATGAAGGCATTCTCACAGGATAGGAACACATTAATAATTAATACTTTCATTAGTGTAATAAAGAGTCTATGCTTAAAAGCTTCCCAACGTACTAAGGTAAACTTTGAGAAAGGTGCTAACATGCTATGGGAATTTGGTTTAGCATTTCATTCAGTGACAAAGTTAATAAGATGCTATAAATTAGAGAAACAAACAAAAAATTAGTCTGCATATAATTTATTCTTTCTCTATGTGATAAAATATTGCAAATAGAAAGCCCCATCAGTTTTTTTTTCTCTGAACTTCATAAATTTGCTCTCTATTTTTGTGGTACTGAAGATTGAACCCAGGGCTTCACTTATACTGGGCTACTGCTACTGAGCTCTGCTACTGAGTTACATTCCCAGACCTAAATTTGCACTTTTTATGCAAACTCAAATTAATCTAACATGGATATAGAGGAGAAGGACTCCAATGATTTTTATCTCTAGGCACTTGTGCATACTGTACAGTCCTTAAATTCCTGTGACTATGCATATTAGCAAAACAGTAGTAACACTGGAAGTTCATTTCGTAGCAAAATGATACTAATTCTGCATTTTTTAAAAGTGTATATGCTTTGCCTAGGAATACGCTGTGCAGATTTAAAATATTACAAAGAGTGGCACCTTCTTGTCCTGTTTACTACATGAAATTTCCAACATAAATGAAATATGAACAACTATAGTGTGCTATGAAAATTTTCTCGATTTCAATATTTGTTAAGACTTGCTGGTGGTCAAAGAGGAAAATGCCTGAAAGATCAGGCTTATCTTTAAATTTTAGTTCAAATTCAACTACTTGTGTTATGACTTTCAAAGGTCAATGATTTTTTGGCTAAATAAGTAGAAAATTGGTCCTGGTACACAGGCATGTATCTCCTGGTGGTGAGGATGGAGGTGGGGAGAGGGAGAAACCATTGCATTACAGCAATGATACAATAATTTCACATTCACATATATAAACAGTATTAGCATAATACCATTCTTTGTACGAAGGGATGTTAACATTTAGAGGGTTGTAATTATTTTAGGAATAATGAATTTCTTATAAGGCATCTGTTTTTCCAAAAGTATTTTGGTTAAAGCCTGATTTGCGTGAAAACATAAATAACCTCTTGCTCCAGACTCAGAGCATCAGCAAGCTTTAACAGATGGCCTCATTTAAAAATCATTTGTTAAGATATCTCACATTTATCCAACATGCTGTCAACTTCTTCCTTTTATTCAATCATGATTTTACATATTTCTGTCATAAATATTTTTAATCCAGTGCATTCATGGAAATCACACAACTGAGTATTTATATTTAATTTGGTTTAGGAGCAGCCCTCAGTCTTTCAAACTTACGCTAACCAAAGTATTATCAAATGATAATTATAGAAAAATAAAAATTTAACATTAACTCATGAAAATGCAACAAAAACAAAATTTTCATCAAGGAACAAGAGGCTAAAAAAAAAAAAAAGAGAGAGAGAGAAAGAGAGAGAGAATTGAAAATCTACCTGTCCTACTCCTGCTTCTTCCACTCCTCTTTCTCCTTTCCTTCACACTCAAGAACCTGGAACAAGAACTTGCTCTCTATTTCCTAACATTTCATTCATGTTTTTATTTTTATTTTTTGTACCAGGAATTGAACCTAGGGGTGCTTAACCTCTGAACCACATTCCCAGTGTTTTTATATTTTATTTAGAGACAGGGTCTTACTGTGTTGCTGAGGCTGGCTTTGAACTTGCAATCCTCCTGCCTTAGCCTCCTGAATGACTGGGATTACAGGCATGTACCATGGTTCCGGGATCATTCACTTTTTAATACTTTCAAAAAATTGCAAAATTCATTCAGTCCTTAACCAACAATATGTAATTAAGATTTGGCACTCCACATCCCTGAAACTTCTTGATCTGTGATCACCTATGATCCTCATAATTGTCAAATGCAATGGACTTCTCTCTCACGTTGACTTTATATTCATCGCTGATTGCAGTTCCCGGGGGCCTTGTTCATTATTTCTTCAAAATTCTCTCTTCCCTCAATTTCCATGTGACTATTCCACCAGGATTCTTTTTCCTTTTCTTCCAAATCTAAATATGTTTTCTGATCTTACTTACTCTAATGAGTTCAACCACCAGCTATATAATAATGATGCTCAAACCTGTATCTCTGGCTTATCTATCTCCCCTGAACAAATTCACACATTTAAATATTCGCAGGTTACTTCTACCTGCATGACCCCTTTTTATATTTGCCAAACTGTACCTTTTCTGATGATCCCTATTTTAGTGAAAGATACTCACTGAAATCAGAAATTTTGGAGCCAGATTACTCTCCTCCTTTTCCCTCACCAAATGACCAAGATCAATTGTTTTAATCTCATTTCTCTTATTTTTTTAAAATTATTTAAGGTCATGGAAAGAATGACGATGATGATAACAGCTTGGCTTCTTAAAACAGTTTCCTAACTGGACTTACAACTCACAGTCTTGTCATCCCTTCCTTTTAATATAGTTGCCATAGTGAGATTCCTAAAATACAAGTTTAATCAGTAATCCCTACATAAAATACTTAAATGGCTTCCCATTATCCCTGGAAGAGAATCTAAAATTATTAACCAAAAATAATATGATCTGGCGTATCCCGGAGAGCTTCCTTCCTTCATCTATGTTTACACTGAAGCCTTAATAAAATAGTTAGATACTAATTATGGTGAATATATTTGTATTTAGGATAATTAAGATTAAGAGCTATTGTGTACTGGGAGAAAAAAAAACCCACAAGAACAAAATCCAGAAGCATGGTACATTATATAAAAACTAGTGCTAGGATAAATAATAACAAGTTACTGGTATGGATAAGAAAGAGTGACAGCCTTAAGTTAATATGACAAGATAAATTGTATACTACTGATGTATAAAAAAAAAAATATATATATTTTCACAAGCATGGCCTTCATTTTTGATAAGTGATGGGGACTAAAGGGAAGATGAGATAAAGAACTATGCCATGACAGATCATAGAGAAATTGTCTACCCCCCAAATAATTTCAATATGTAATTTTTATAACATAAAAGTAAACTATTAATGAAAGTCATGTAAGCCCCCAATTTCCACCTATTTTTACTAATTCATTAAACTTTGGATCCAAATTTGTGAAGTTTCAATTCTTCTGTTACAAATTTGTGTTTTTAGTGTTCTTGAAGTATGCACTACTGCATTGAAGCCCATTTTAATTAACTGTGTAACTGGAAATAGGTAGAAGAAAAAATGCTCAGGGTGAGTAAATTATTCAATAATTTCAACATGTCTTTTTTTCAATTAAACTTTCTTTGCAATTATGACCATTTCTTTTTGTATAACCTCCTCTCCCCCCCCACTCCCCTTTTCTCTTATCCCCTCCTTCTCCTCCCCCAGGGATTGAATGCAGGGGTGCTTAACCACTGAGCCATATCCCTAGCCCTACTTTGTATTTTATTTAAGTGAGTTGCTTAGCACCTTGCCATTGCTGAGGCTGGCTTTGAACTCTCAGTTCTCCTGCCTCATCCTCCCAATCTACTGGGATTATAGGGGTGCATTACTACACCTGGCTCTTTCTGCATAACTTCTTGTAAAGAGTTTTCATTTTATGTCTTATAATACCAATTTACAGTTTATATGTATATATGTTGAATCTCATTTTATAATTTGTTTGGTAGGATCAAAATCAGACTATTAGCAGCCTACCAAAGACTCTACCACTCCTTTCCAGATATTGCCCATGAAGACAGTCTCCTGTGTTTTGTTTCTTAAAGTCTACAACTTTGGTTTTCACACTTAGAATGCAATACATATGGAATTGATTTTTGTTTATGGTGTGACAAAGTGGTCAAGGTTCAACTTGTTTTTTTTCATGTGGATACCAGCTGACTAAGTACTATTTATTGAAAATCCCATCTTTTCCCAAACCACAATCAGAGGACTATATATGTGTGGGTCTGTTTCTAACTCTTCTGCCTCATTTGCTTATTGATCTTGTGTCAATAATATAAGTCTATATGTTGGGTAGTGTCAAGTCCTCTAGCTTTGCTTTGTGTAAAGATTGTATTTTTGGACCTATGCATATTTATTCCACAAAAAAGCCTATTGTGATTTTGATAGAGACTGAACTGAATTTAAACATTAACATTGGAAGAAGTGACACATCAATCTTTATTTTTGTAGTTAGAATTTCAAAATTGTACAGGATGTGGCCATTTTTCATTGGGTGGGACTATTCGGAATAATGTTAAATGTCAGGTAACCCTGGTTTCATTCATTAAATAGTAGTGACAATCACTGTGACAACCAAAACCATGTTTGAAAAAGTTCACCTAGTAAGGTTTCTTTCTTATCCTTAAAGTTCATTATTGTTTCTGTTCATTCATTAAATAAGCATTTACATAAATACCTACTAAATGGAAGCTTCTGTGCTTATGAAATGGTAAACTGAATTGACATCCTTAAATAGTGGTCTTTTCTGCTTCTTAATAATTTAAATTCCTCTTTTTACAGTTTTTGATATGCCAATTTTCTCTACTGCACTTCATAGGCAAGGTTGTGTTAATAATATCTGAAAGATCTGACACATGGTAGGATATCTTATAATATGTAATCAAATTGAGTTTATGTTGTAAATATGTTAAAAATGTACAAAAATGAGAGAATTGAACAATTAATATCAGGGCACTAACTCTATAAGTACCAATAACAAACAAAACAGAGCAACCAGAGAGCAGAGAAGATGAATGTAAGATATAGCCATCAGGCTAGGCTTGGGAGTAAGTTGTATTTGAAGTCAGCTCTAAATATGTTTGTAGGGTCTCAGAAGGGGCAAAGAAGGTAAGTGTAAGGGTAATCAAGATAATAAGTTTTCAGGCTTATTGCTTCTGCATGTTTCTAACTCTAGCAACTAATGAGGAAGGTGAATATGTAAATAAGCATTTATGAGTCTTATTATTGGGCCACTAATTTTATAGCCTTAAGTACTCTATGATTCTTCTTTTTTTCTTTCTTCAGATCCTGGCAAAAATCAAATATCAAGTACAGCATTTCATTTACAATATCTCTCAGATTTGTCACTTGCTCTGCTCAAAGCGTTTTATTGGTGAACTGGTCCCTGACATTACAAAAACCACTGAATCAACACCAGCAGCTGCTTACTTTCAGACTTCTTGGTCTGTTTGAAATATAAAGCCTTATATCTTAAAGCTCCTTTCAGCTAAATTTTCTCTTACATGCATTTAAACCATTTCCTAATTGATGTATTCTCTTTGGGTTCTTCCAGATTCACTACAAATGTTGGCTTCTCCTTCAGTCTTCTGATTTGCTTTCAAACAGATGTAGCCTCTCTTTTTTGGGACTTATAGCATTTAGAACACTTTTCCCTGAATTGATTTTTGAACATATGTCTAATCTCTTCTACTGTAGTATTCATTCATTTTTTTCTGGTGTTAAGAATGATATTTACTTATTTGCTTTACATAGAGCAGGTGTTAATTCCTGAACTGGTTTATGCTAAGAAACTTTATTGTGGTACCTATGTTTACAAACACTTTTATATGGTATGAATGATGCAAAACTTGTATACCTAGCAAGTCAAACCCTGTTCCTGATACCCTTCCAAACACCTTCACAGAACAGAATCAAGAATAATTATAATAATAATAATTATACCTGTCTAGTAGATGACTTAAAAATGCTTATCTGCTCAGTTTGGATATATGCCAGAAGGGGAAAAGAATGAAATTTTATTTCAATCCTGCTCTTAATTCCCCTCTTGAAATAAAGCCAAATTTCAAAAATTAAAAAAATATCCTAATGTATGAGTCAATTCAAATTTCTACAAAAATATAAGTTATCAAGCTGGTTAATTCAAAGTGTTACTAATAGAATGAATAGACATCCATAGTTTCCATTAAGGAAATTTAACACTAGGTTAATAAAGGTACGACCATGCCTTATTGTATTTATTGATACACCAGCTAATTAATACTTCAAAAATACTCAACATGGGAAAGCCTGACCTCTTTAGCATAAATTATTTATATCGGCTTCCCTCTTACTTATCTCCCATCCATAACCTAAACTGGCAATTTCAGACACATATCTGTGGAACCATAAGCCCACAGCATTTTATAAACCAGGGCTCCAGGGTATATACATTTTTAAAACTAATGTTGCAAATAGAAGTATTTTCATAAATAAAATTTTGTCAAAATGGGATTCTTGCCAGTTTCAATAAACAGTATTCCTAATTTCTATTCCTTCTGTAGCATGAGGAAGCAGTAAATGCTTACTTTCTCACTAATGATATTAAAACAATAAAAAGTAATTTGGAGATTTCTAGTTTCTAGTCCTGCATGTACACAGCTTGGATGTCTCACTCTCATCTCCACAAAAAGCAAAAACCTCAACAAAATGAAAATCAACAGATCCAACAGATCCATCAGGGAATTAAAATCACACGGCAAACTGCTGCACCAAAATTATAGCAATGGCAGATGGATATAGAGAGTCATAACTTACCTGAACAGACGGCTAGAGCACAAATGTTCATGGGAATCAGTACTAGAAGAGTAGGAAAACCTAAACCATAAATGCTAATTGCTCAGTTTTAAGTTTGAGAGTAATAAACTCCGGGAGGACTCAGTTATAGGGAGAGAAAGACTCAATACTGTCAAGATTCCAGTTCTTTCCAACTTGATGTATACAGTCAATACAATCCTAATAAAAATCCTAGCAAGTTTTTTTTTTGTGGATATTGGATATTCCACATAAAGTTTATGTGGAAAGGTGAAAGATCCAGAATAGCTAACAGAATATTGAAGGAGAAGAACAAAGTTGCAGGACTGGCACTGCCTGCTATGAATTGAGTGGCATTTCTGTAAAATTTATATGATGAAGTCCTAACCCCTACTAAGAATGTAACTCTATTTTAACATAAGGTTTTTAATGAGGTAATTAAGTTAAAATGAGTTCTTTAGTGTATGTCCTAATTCAATATAACTGGTGTCCATATAAAAAGAAGAAATTTGGACACATACATGTGAATAGTCAGAGAGAAAACACAGAAAGAAGACAGTCAACTATAAACAAAGGAGAGAGGCTTCAGAAGAAACCAAACTGTGAACACTTTAATTTCAGATTTCTGGTCCCCAAACAATTTCTGTTGTTTAACTCACTTGATCTGTGATTTTTTTTAAAAAAATTAATTTATTTATTCTAATTTGTTATACATTACAGCAGAATGCATTTTAATTCATAGTACACATATACATGGTCTGTGATATTTGTTATGGCAGCACTAGCAATGCAACATATTGCCTGTAATCAAGATTTACTATAAAACTACAGTAATCCAAAGTGTGGTATTGATGAACAATAGATAAACAGATCAATGGCCCACACTAATATAGTCTACTGAATTTTGGCAAAAAAGTCAATGCAATTGCATGGAAAAGGATAGTCTTTTAATAGATGGTAGATGTCGAATAGACACATGCAAAGAAATGAATCTAGACAAAGTTCTTATATCTTTCACAAAAATTAACTCAAAATAGACAAAAAATCTAAATACAAAACATGAAGCTATAAACTCTAGAAGTAACAAAGAAGAAAGTTTAGGTGACTTTTAGTTTGGTGATGACTCTATAGATACAACACAAGTATGATCCATGACAAAAAAAATTGTTAGGATTAACTATTAAAATAAAAACTTCTGCTTTGAGAAAGAAAATCAGAATAAGAAAACAAGTCACAGACTAGAAGAAAATCCATGCTAAACATTTATCTGATAAAGTATTTTAAAAATACTTAAAAACCCCTTGAAACTCAATAAGAAAAAAAAAAACAAATTAAAAAAATGGGCAAAATATCTAAATAGACATCTCACCAAAGACAGAGAAATAGCAAATAGCATATAAAAAGATGTTCATAACATATGTCATCAGGGGTTTAGAAATTAAAAAGAGGTACTACTACACATCTACAGAATAGCTAAAATCCAAAATACTGATAACACAAAATGCTGACCAGAATGTGGAGCAAAAGGAACTTTCATTCATTGCTGAAGGGAATACAAAATGATACAGCCATTTTGGAAGTCAGTTTGGCAGTTTCTTACAAAGCTAAAATATTCTTACATCAATTACACTGATGAGCTGAAATTACTCTTACATCAATTACCAAATGAGCTGAAAACATACTCACACAAAATAAAAGACAAATGTTTATAGCAGCAGGTTTATTTATAATTGCCCAAACTTAGAAACAACCAAGATGTTCTTTAGTAGGTAAATAGATAGACAAACTGGTATACCCATAGGAAAGACAGTGGAATGAATCTGTCATAACATTTCTATGTATACATATGAATATACCACAGTGAACCTCAACAGCGCGTATATCCACAGGACTGGAATCCTATTTAGAATAAGATGTACTCCATGTTTGTATAAATATGTTAAATAGATGCTTCTGTCATATATAACTGAAAAGAACATATAAAAATAAAAAATAACTTATCATTAAAGAAATGAGTTATTCACCCAGCTATCCCACTCCTATGTCTATACTCAAAGGACTTAAAAACAGCATACTACAGAGACATAGCCACATCAATGTTTACTGAAGCACAATTCACAATAGCTAACCTGTGGAACCAACCTAGACGCCCTTCAGTAGATGAATGAATAAAAAAAATGTGGTATATACACAATGGAATATTAATCAGCAGTAAAAGAGAATAAATCATGCAATTTACAGGTAAATGGATGGAGCTGGAAAATAAAATGCTGAGTGAAGTTAGCCAACCCCCAAACACCAAATGCTGATTGTTTTCTCTGATATAAGGAGGCTGATTCATAGTGGGGTTGGGAGGGGGCATGTGGGAGGATTAGACGAACCCTAATTAGGGCAAAGGAATTGGAGGGGAAGGGAAAGGGGATGGGGGTAGGAAAGATGGTGGAATGAGAAGGACATCATTACCCTAAGTACATGTATGAAGATACAAATGCTGTGATTATACTTTGTATACAATCAGAGAAATGAAAAACAGTGCTCTCTATGTGTAATATGAACTGTAATGCATTCTGCTGCCATATATAACAAATTAGAAAAAAAGAAATGAATTATTCAGCCACAAAAAGACATGAAAGAAATTTAAATACTTATTGCTAAGTGAAAGAAGTAAATCTGAAAAAGCTATATACTATATGATCCCAACTATATGACATTCTGGGAAAGACAAAACTACTGAGAGAGTAAAAAGATCAAAGCTGTTGGGGATTAGGGATAGAGAGGGAGGAAGTAGAAAGAGATGAAGAGGTGGGGAATGGGATTTTTTCATGGCTCACTACTCATATATTACTGTGATGGTAGATATATGGGATTACACATTTGTCAAAACCATTGAAGGTCCAACAAAAAGAGTGAAACCTAGTATAAACTATGGACTTTAATAAATAATAATGTATCATTATTGACTAATTGATTATAACAAATGCACTACACTAATATATGATGTTAATAATAGGGAAAGCAGGGGGAAAGTTGGGTGGGGAGAAAGGGAACTCATTCTTTTCTCTCAATTGTTCTGTGAATTTAAATCAGTGTTAAATATTACACTCAGCTCATTTAAAAAATATAATCACATCAACATAAGCTAAAGATCTAGTTTTGCAAATTATAATGAAAGTAGAGTGTTTTAGAAAACTATTGTAACCACACACACATACACACACACACACAAAAAAAAAACTGGAATATTTTAAAAATTTCAATGTACCATGCAAAATAAAGCAAAGGCCTTAAAACTTGGTTTTATGAAGACTTTCCAATGGATATGTAGGTGTGGCAATTATAAACGGATTAAATTTTTGAGATGTTTCATTTCTAATGTTATGCTTTTTTCCTTTTCCTTTTTAATGGTAACTGGGATTGAACCCAGAAGGTCTTAATCACTGAACAACATACCTATTCCTTTTCATTTTTTATGTTGAGACATGGTTTTGCTAAGTTGCTGAGGGCCTTTCTAAGTTGCTGAGGCTGGCTTTGAACTTGCAATCCTCCTGACTCAGCCTCCGAGTTGCTAGGATTATAGGCATGTGTACCATGACTGGCTTCCAGTGTTATTCTTGTCTAAAATCAATGCATTTGAAAATGTGATTTGATAAAATAAAACAAAAACCAAAATAAGGCATAGCTGCATTTTAGTGTAGTGCCCTGCTCCTAAGAAAAAGTCTCATAATTACATAATAAAGAGAAACTAAAGGGGCTTGCATCTTGTTTCATAAAAACCATTAGAAAAACTCATAGCAATGAAAAGAGAGACTGTATTAGAAACTATTGGAATGAAAGAATAAAATCAGATTTTGTTCTCAGTGATTTGACTGTGACTGTCAATTATGCCACATTATGAACCTATTCTAGTAAATGAATAAGCTATATACACATATAATTTACAGTTTTGATGAAAACATATGTAAAATATATCTATATCAGAAGTTATATTCTTTGTTACTATTTAGCTTACAATGAGAATATTATACGACAACTAAAAATATTGATATTAGATTCAACTTGGTAAAGGTGACCATAACTCAAAAGCTACAAAGAGGGTTTAGCTTTTGGAGTTTCTTATGGGCTTGAAACTTAGCCAGTTACTGGAAATGTGGCACCAGGCAAGTGACAACCTCTCAAAGCCTGGTTACTTGACTCTGAGGGCTAGTTGTAAGGATTCAATAAGATGTGCCTAGTTCCATGTTTAATACATATTAAGTACCCAATAAATGATAGTTATAGAAAATGTAAATATATATAAAACAACATATATATTTATATATATTTTTATGTATTTTTTTTTTTTGTAAATGGAATTGAACTCAGGAATGCGTTACCACTAAGCTATATCTCTAGTCTTTTTCGAGACAAGGTCTCGCTAAGTTGCTGAGGGTCTCAACTGAGCTTTAGAGGCTGCATCAAACTTGTGATCCTTTGTCTTACCTACTCAAGGTGCTGTCTTTACTGGTGTGGGCCACCACATCTGGTGATAGCAATAAATATTATTATTACAAATAAGCTTCCAAATTCACCCATTCTTGTATATAATTTAAATAGGGAAACAGATAATTTGAGATAAACTAACCTATAATCTTTTTAACTTAATAATATTTATTGAGCATCTTATCATGTGTTAGACATTAAGCAGAATAGAACAGACAAAACTCCTGTTCCTAAGAAGCCTACATCCTTGTCCAGAAAGATGGAAAGTGAATATGATACATAAGAAAATTATACAGCATGTTAGAAGGTGATGAGTGCTATGGGGGAAAATGAAACAGATTGTGAGTGATTGGGAATGGCAGAATGGGGGTACTTTGCTACTTTGAAAATCATAGTCAGAAAAAGCCTCATTAAGAAGGTGATATTTTAACAAATATCTAAAAGCATCGAAAAAACCATAAAACCATCTGAAAGAATAACATTTCAGGCAAAAGGAACAAGCAGCAAAAGGCCCCAGGCTTAGTGTATAAAAGCAAGGAGGCCATTGCTAAACTGGAGCAAATGGTGGGAGAAGAATAAAAGATGAGATCAAAGTTAAGGTGGCCAGGTCATATACAATTTTGGTGGTCACTAAAGGACTTCTGAGTGAAATGGAGAATCAGTGGAGAGCCTTAAGGAGAGAAATGACATAATCTGTCTTATATTTTAAAAGAGTCATCATCCTAGCTACTGTATGATTCTGAAGGCAGTTATGGTGAAAAGCAAGGATCTAGTCAGGGTACTATTATGATAATACAGGCAAATCATTATGATGGCTTGGACTGAATAGAGGTGGTAAAAATTTTTAATTATGAATATATTTTGAAGTAAAAGTCAGCAGTTAAAACAGGTTTCTATCAGTTTTGATATTAAGTATATAATGACTGCTTTATTCTATTTGAGGAAAAAATAATCTTTCTATAACCATCTGAAAAAGACTATGTCTACAGGGTTCTGAAGGGGAAGGACTTCTTCCACAACTTTCACAATAAAAGTACCTAAGATGGTAAGTGAGAACAGAAACCATGTATAGTGTTTGCATTTCCCACAATGCCTACATTATAACTTTTAACATTTATATGTTCAATAAAATATTTAAAAAGTTTCAATGAACCAATTGCTATACCATACTACCTTCTTATGATTCTTTAGGCAAGAACTTTGCCTACCCAATCTGTCATAATTTCTTCCCTTCCTGACCTTTACCCTTCACTTCTATTTGACAGTTGTGATTTTTCTGGTGTGCAAATAATTTATATATTAAGAAAACCAAGTGGATAAATAACTGTTTTTTATAGCATTAGCAATAAAATAGAAAAAAGAGGGTTACAACAGTTACCAAGCAGTTAGCTTCAGTAATTTCCAAAGTACTGTTACTGCCACATTGTGTACAAATATACCTTACATACTTTACAGTCCAGGTGCTTTTTATACAAAGTACGTACTAGAGGGGATAGGGTTGTGGCTCACTCACCTGGCATGTGTGAGGCCAGGTGGGTTCTATCTCAGCACCACATTAAAAAAATAAGTAAATAAAATAAAGATATTGTGTCCATCTACAACTTAAAAAAATATTTTAAAAAAAGTACATATTAGAAACTCAAATTAATGAAGACCTTATTGCTACTGCATGGAAGAGGTAATAATTCAGTTTTGTTTTAGTAATGTGGACAGAACATTGATTCAGTTCATAAATGTAAAATCAAATTCTTTCAGAATTCCTGTTCCTGAATAAATCATGTTTAATTTTGTGAGGGTCTTTGGGTTTGAGAGAAATCATGCCCTGGCATTTTTAAAATAAGCTTTCTGCAGTCTTAAAACGTCTATTTGGTAAGATGAAAAAAAAATAGTTGTAGGTCAAGCAAAACCAGTAACTCACATTCAAAGTTTTATAAATGAGACTTTCCTCCCTATTCTGTTTTGGCATAACTTTCCAAATATGCTTAAAACACAGACTTCTATTCGAATTAGAGAGAAATACATGTTTCCTCATTTTCTACCTTTAAATGTGTTGACTGAGGAGATGGTGATGACTGGTAGCCTCACACTTAAAGGTTTTCTAATTTAATGCCAAAAGCATGCAAGTAATTTAACATACCCAGTCTGTGGCAATTTTTTTACCTTATTTATTAAGTAAGAATGTGTCTTTAATGCCCTTGTGTAAATTTTTTATAAAATAATGTTCACAGTGTTTAAAATACCCTGAAAGATTATTAAATTATATTCTGTTACTTTATTAAAGGCAATTTCCAAGAGATGCTACACAGATCTTATCTCTTCATTCATTTCTATTAAAAAACAATTCTAGTGATTTTACTTTCTCCAATGCAATAAACAGACCAATGGACTGCTAATAGTATTAGCCATGCAGGACACATCCAAAGATTGTAATTTTGGTTTTTTAGGACACATACTATGTTTCTTGTGGTTCAAGGTAATCTTAAGGAATAAGTTGTATTTTTATAGGCAAGTAGTTTCAAATATGTGCAATATTATGAATGAATATAAATATTATAATGAATATCAGCTGTAACAAGTCCCTCTTTAAACAGAGTAAGATGAGCTAATCAGTATTTCATTAGATGAATAACAAAAAGAGAAGTACATATAAGCACATCATATTATGCAGAAGAAATTTCAAGCATATTTCAGAGTTTAAACATGCATTAACATGTTTAAATAGTTCATATCTATGGCATATACAGTGTTTTTTTAGGGAGTTGGGTAGAGAATGAGCCCAGAGATTTGAGCACACCAAGACTTATTCTACCACTGAGCTATACTTCCAGGCCGCATAAAAGTTTAAATAATTAAAATTAGAATTTATAATGGGTGATAAATAATGAGATTCCAGGAGTATATGCAACTGAAAACATGGCAATTGAAATCTCATAAAAACTATCATGTCTTGTTAGTTTTATTAAATTTGAGGTTTTATTCTTTTTTTTAAAAAATATATTTATTTATTTATTTTTAGTTTTTGGTGGACACAACATCTTTGTATGTGGTGCTGAGGATCGAACCCGGGCCGCACGCATGCCAGGCGAGCGCGCTACCGCTTGAGCCACATCTCCAGCCCGAGGTTTTATTCTTTTACATTTCATCATCTCACATAGAAACCACTTGAGTGAACTCTATATGAAATGGCTGTTTTATCAAATTATTACTTCTAGTTTACATATATTCAATAATAATCAGTTATATGCATTTAGAATAAATATTATTTCTAACAAATGTCATCAATACAAAATCCCCCTACAACAAAAGACTTCCAAGTCCCAAATGGTGCTTATTTCTTTAAAAAAATGTAATAATTGATAAAACTTCAGTTAAAACCATTTGAACAGTTCTTAGAGATTCAGAAGCAACAGAGAAGCCCTTCACTGAACAATACAATAGCAATCAGAATAAAGAATAATTATACTGCGTCCACTGCCATGAATTACTCAGCAATGGGTCCCGATGTACCCACAGCTGGTAAAGGCCTTGGAGTGTCTTCACAGAGGGTATCGAGCTAGATGTTTTCCTATACCTATCAGGGTGGAGAAATAAACTAAGGTCACAGTCATGAGCCTTGCTACCCACTCTTTCTCACCCACTTTATATGCTCCCTCTAGAAAAACAAAATGAACAATACTTATCTAAAAGCCAATTTCTGCTTCAAACAAAGTTCTTGGTAGGAGAGAGAGAAGAGTAATTTTGCAGTAGACCTAGAGCCTGATGACCTATATTTTAGCTGCCAGCAGCTAAACCTTTAGTCACATGGCCACTTCAGAGGATCAGAGAATTCTGTGTGCAGCAGTCAGGGAAGAAAAGTGCTTTTCACAGTCACTTCACAAATAAGTCTTGCTTTTCTTGAGATGAGCAAGCCATTACTCACCAGGGAGCTCAGTGTGCCATTAGTAAGGCGGTTATGAGGGTACATGTTTTGGGATATCTACATTTATTTGTCTGCATCTAAATAGTCATATGTGCCTTTTGGTCTAACAAGAAGTAAGTTGGATAAGGAGCAAACATCCTGTTTATGAAGACATAAAATCTTTTTTTAAGTCTCTATTTAGTGAGTTATCTATAATGACTGAAATCTATGAAATCATGTATAATACATGATGTTTACCTTTTTTTTTTTTTTTTTTGGTGCTGAGGATTGAACCCAGGGCCGTGCATGCAAGGCAAGCACTCTACCAACTGAGCTATATCTCCAGCCCTGATGTTTACTTTTAATAACAGGTAATGAATGATGTTTTCTCTCACTGGTTTAAGTAACATGAAATGAATACTAATATACTTTCACTGCAAATCTTAAACACTTTCTAGGCTAGTTAAATCATTTCTGTTCTCAACCTTGCATGTCAAATGAGCTACAAAATTCATCTTTTAAGTTCTGTGCTGTAGTATAGTGTAAAGAGACGTTAACCACTTTGCAGGGGGATGGGTACAAAAAGTTTTAGGTGGAAATGTGTAAGTCAAGCAACCATTCATATAACCTTTATGGTTTTATTTTGAAAATTAGGCTGATGTGCAGGGAACCAAGCCCTTTACTTTCTATTTGAAATCTTTAATTATAAGCATTATACAGTTGAAAGGCATCCTAAATTAGGTATTATCTTAGCCCTACCTTTATTTACTTTTATATAATTATACCAATGAAAGATGTAATTATAGCATTATACAAAATTACTAACCCATGTTTTTTAAAAAAATGTTTCCTAAGTGATAAACATATTGCATATGGGTTAAGGCAATAAATCTTTAATCAAAATTCCCTATTTCTTGGTTAGGAAAAAATAACCTTATGAAAAAGTACAGTTTTGGAGAAATATTTTATGGGTAAAATTTCAAGATGCAATTACAATTTTATAAATGATATAAAAATGGTTATTTAAATGCTCAATTTGGAGAGAAAATATCAGAGAAACATGACTTTTGACATGGAAAAAGCAAAAGGCTTTCTGTAATTCAATTTTTTCATTATATTATTGTTAGGTGTCATGGAGACAGAATTACATTGTGACATTTTTGTTCTCATCTTTGATGTCTGTAGCATAAAATTATTACTCTTAGAGGGAGAAGGAGTCTCTTATTTGGAAAACAATGAGGCTCACAGTGTAACAATTAGGAGGAAAAACCATCTTTCCTAAATAGCAGAGTCTTCTATAGGATATCTTCTACAGGAATGGAAAAGGAAGACAGTAGGGATGTCACACTTTGCAAACTGAATTTTAAACAATGATTCAAATTATCATAAAATAATTAATCATGTTTCACTCAAGTGATAATAGATATAAATGTCAATTGACTACGAACAATGAATATGTAATCCCCTGGGATATTACTATCCAATGTTATCAAGATGTTATCAACTTGGCACCTCCCCTGTATTTAAAGGGTGTATTTAAAAATGCTCAGTTGGTTTGGCCTTAATTATAGTCATTCTGATAGGTATCCACATTGAATTTCCAACACATGTCAATAGAGAAAAGAGGACCAGATAATATAGACTAGTTAAAAAATATATTTACATTTGAACTAAAATTATACAACAGGATTTTAATGCAATATTCTCAACACAATTTTAATGCAATAAGAAATATATTTTCTCTTTAAAAAGGTGAGTTTGAATAAGCCAAACATTTAGAAGGAAGTCAATATACTGGCAGGGAAGGATGAGTAGTGTGGAAAAGGAAGTAGAAAATCTTCACTAAGATTGACATGGCATTTGCAGGTAAATGGATGGAGTTGGTGAATATAAGGCTAAATGAAGTTAGCTAATCCCAAAAAACCAAATGCTGAATGATTTCTCTGGTTTAAGGATGCTGATTCATAAGTGGTTGGAGGCGGGCATGGAAGGATTAGATGAACTGTAGACAGGGCAAAGAAGGGGGGAGGGAAAAGAGTGGGCATGGGGGTAGGAAAGATGGTGGAATGAGATGGACATCATTACCCTAAGTACATGTATGAAAACACGAATGATGTGACTCTATTTTGTGTAGAACCAGAGATTTGAAAAATTGTACACTGTATGTGAAATATGAATTGTAATGCATTCTGCTGTCATAATAAATTAAAATAAAAAAATAATAAAGAAGAAAAGATTAAGAGAGATGTTATTTTTTAAAAAAATCTTATAGGTTGAAGTTGGCATGGTGGCATGTGCCTATAATCCCACTATTCAGGAAGCTAAGGCAGGAAGATTGCAAGTTTGAGGTTAGCCTGAACAGCTTGGTGAGACCCTGTCTCAAAATAAAATTAAAAGGGCTGATGATGTGGATCAGTGGTAGAGCTCTTGCCTAAGACGTGCAAGGCCCTGGATTCAGTACCAAGAACAAGAGGGAAAAACAAAAGTCCAGGATGATGTGGGGCAATAGTCCAAATGGAGTATGTAAATATTAAAGACAAGACACTGTTTGGTAATTACAGAAAATTTAAACTGTTTGATTTGGGCTTGGAGAATGATTACTAATGATCCCACTCAAAGAACAGACAACCCAAACCCACATGGAAAGCTTTAGAGATGTAGTCAGGTATTTAGCAGACAGAGTTCAACATGTTACGTGTTTTTTTTTTTTTTTAAACTCACTGAACAAATATTTACTGAATACATGTTACACGTTAGTTCCTGTGTTAGGTGCTGTGGATGCATAAATGAAATAAGGTAAGTTAAAAAAAAAAGAGTTTCGGCCACTCTTTTACAGAACAGTGAAGAGAAACACCAAGGAAATAGGAAATTATAATAATGTTGTAAGTACTGCAACAGAGGTAATTTATAAAGTACTTCAGGAGGACAGAAGTAGGCTACCTAACCCAGTCTTGAAAAATTAGGAAGAAATTTTAGAGGAAATGAGATCCACGTTGAAGACTAAATTCAGAATAAGACTGATCTACCAAGAATGCTTGGAGGAAAAGGGAAGATTGTTTTTGGCATTTACAAAAGACATGAAGTGATAGAGGAATGGGCCATTGTAAAGACTGAAGGTGAAACAGTCAAGATCCAACTTTGAGTTAAGGAAAGAGATGAGGAGAGAGGCAGCTTGCGCAAGAGAAGCAATTGCTGGATGCATCACAATATTGGACCTCAAATTATACTACAGAGCTACAGTACCAAGAACTGTATAATATTGGCACCAAAACAGACATTAAGACCCATGGAATAGAAGATAGAAAGACAAATCCACATAGATGGAGTCATCTAAAATTCAACAAAGGTACCAAAAACATACTTTGGAGAAAAACTAGCTTTTTAAACAAATGGTACTGGGAAAACTGGATATCCATAGGTAGAAACTTGATCCCTATCTCTCACCCTGAACAAAAGTCAATTCAAAGTGGATCAAAGCCCTAGGAATAAGACCAGAAATTCTGCAATTACTAGAAGAAAATGTAGGCTCAATACTCCAACATAATGGCATAGGCACTGACTTCTTCAACACATATTTTAATAAAAAGCACTGGACTAGAGTAAAGATTCACCTAAATACCTCCGAAGGAATTTACTAAATGAATTAATAAACATGTAAGAGTGATTTCATTCTCACACAATCAGTCCCTAAGCTTCAAATGTACATTATATTGAAATAATGATTGTTTCATTCTGTCAGAATATTAAAAAATCTGACAGACCACTTCTTTTATAGGGCTCTTATAGACACACACACACACACACACACACACACACACACACACAGAACATCACAGAAATTTCATCCTGATATTTTAAGCAAAAAGAATTATTTTAAGTAATAATAATGGGAAAGAACTATTTTTTCTTGAGGTAGGAAATAAGCGATTTGACTTCTGCCAATCACTTTATTAAAGTCTGAAGAACACAATAATTTTGCTGTATAGGATGATATAAAGCATTTTTTTTGTATAATTTTATACAGTTTACTTGCTAAAAGGCATGACCATTTTACTTTATTGTCACATTTTTTATAGGATTCACGGTGTATTATGTTTAGGCATAAATGTATATTAAAGAGTTGAAAAAGGCTTCTATTAAAATACTAACAGCATAATTATTTAAATATTACATAAAATATCATAATTTGCTTGTTTTCTAAATTTGATATAAACCAATTTTGCTTCTCAAATGAAGCAACTACTTTTTTGGATTATAAGTATTCAATAATTACCATTTTTAAATTTTTGAATATTTACTGCAAAGCAATGTAATTTCAACTCTTCTGATTAGAAAATAGATACTTGTAGGAAAAATAGAAGTGATTTTATTTTTAAAAAATAATGCAGATGCATCCTACAATAAAAAGTACATTTAATGATCATGTAATTAGATGGGAGGAATAACTTGGTATGATAAGATGAATGGATCACAGATTTAACTGCCTAAGTTAAAATTTAGCACAGAATTAAGTCCGCCTAGCATGAATCAGTGTATAAATTAGACATTTTTTCATTTAATTGCTTTTGGAATAAAGAATATATATAAATAGTTTACTAATTTCCTTTGAAAATTAGTAAATAGACGTCACCGGATTATATTATGTAGCTCAGTGGTACAATTTATATAACTGAAAAATTCTTAAATGTGAAAATATATTGTATTTTGATGGTTTCTTTAGAATATTTATTTTAGGTGATTACAGAAATCTTATTTGGCTCACTAATACATACTGTATTAATTAAAATAAAAGTAACAGAAAATAAAAAGATTAAATTTATTATTAAAAATAATTTACATTCCATTAAAAATATAAGTGCTTCATTTACTATGCAGATTCAATAATAACCTCTGTGATATTGGAAAACTAATTTTCATAAATTTCCAAAATAAAGTTGATGTTTATTTGACAACAGGTGCTTTAGAAAAATGTTTGCAGGTTGCATTAGAATTATAACTATTACTTCATAATATTATAGAAAATATTGTCTTAGGGAGCACTAAACTTTATTTAAAAGAACAGAAATAAGCTTAATAAGTGCTTGCTCTGATGATCTAACAGAACTCTACTGACCAAACTTTTCTAGCCATTTGAACCTCTTCTGATAGAATCACATTTCAACTATCTAGGACAGATTAAATAGGTTCTATTTTATAAAAAACTTTATGTGGTCTATGAAAAGCCATTTTAATATCCAAATGCCTTCATTTAAATATCCTTGGTATTTCCTTTCCCAAGTTAAGTCTGTTATTCACTTGGGCCTCTATGTTGGTTGTAAAAACTAGTCTTACTATTAAACCCTTCATGCACATTCTTGAAAATTATTTTAGATTTTTCTTTTTTCCAGAGTATTAACAGTAAGGCTTTTAACCTCTTTTTGTCCATCACTTCAAAATGTTTGATAATATTTTGACTCCAAAGGAAAAGCATTTTCAAATACGATATAAGGCAGTAACTAATTTATTTCCTTTAGTAGCAATTTTTCACTAGACCTTAGCAATTGTAGAAAATGTTAATTAAGTCTGGATAGAAAATCTTTATTAAAAAAACCCTAAATGTTTTCTAGTATAGTCTTCAATTTATTCTCTTTAAATTTATTAAAAAAATTTAAAGAATTTGAAACTTATTTTTAAAACATTTTTATGTTAAAATGAAAATATTTTCTGAGAAACTTATTCTAAGAAACGTTTTCATTATACAAAATACTAAGATGTTTTTAGAACTGATGAATTCTAATTAGTGTCAGATACTAATTGGAAATATTCAATATTTGACAACTATGGTATATAATAGAACAAATTTTATAAAGCATACATATTTTAAAAATGACTTTATGGTTTTTAAACATATGGCAAAGCTAACATTATATGTAATACTTAGAGTGCCTGCAAGTGTTTACCAAATATTTTTTTGCAAAGAATTTTGTGTTAGAGAAGTAATACTATTAAATATTAGAAAAATGACAGAGAAGGAGAGGGAAAGACAGGGGTGGAGAGAGAAACCTCCCTTGTGTTACAGGCATAGTTGAAGTCTTGTGTCACAAATAAAAGGCCCCTCCCTAGCATATGGAGTAGTTGCCATGTCCTCCCAGGGATGGTTTGTAGCTATGTTCACCTCAGGCTCATCAAGAAGAGGTAAACTGTCAAGTATGATTTCAGTCATAGGGTGGTTTGGTTGAGACAGATTAGTGGTATGTAATCATGATACATAGTTTATCCCAGCACCAAACTGCCGCTTGGGAAATCTTGAACTCAAATGAACACAGACTCAGTCATTATTAGTGTCAAAAAGGTATACAGAGACAAAATTTGGTTGGCAGCATGAAAGATGAACCAAGGCGAAAAAGTGACCAATTGCATGTTCAAAATTGAAATCGAGAGGCATACATCAGTTTGGAAATGCTTTAAATAACCAGCAAAGTCATACATTATTAATTGTTTACTAATTAATACTTAAAAGGTTTCTCTGAAGTAATGTATTTTTAGGGTGGTAATAATTATATGTATTTTCTTATTTCAAAATATTCATTCTCAAGATGATGCCTTTTATATATAATAGGGCAACAAAAACTTAAAAGTTTACATAATTTTTGTATCCTTCCTTTCACTGGATATTCTGAGAAGTGACTTTTTAAAAAGGACAACTTAGTTTTGTAGAAATATTTGAACGTGCAATGCTAATGCAGTTTGATGACTTTCTTAGAAAGAAATTGGGATATAACAAAAGATTGAATTTCAAATGTGGAAGAACTCAATCTAACTAACTTTCCAAATATTTTATAAACACTGGAAAATATATATTTATAAATCGTAAAATACATCATTCTATCAGTAAACACAAACTTTGGTGTCTTTAAATCAGACTCCCCCCCAACCAAATATCCACAAAAAGAATGTCCTCAAGTGTCAATGCCTGAAGTGATACGCTCTGACAAATCTAACAGCTCTTTCTGTGTCATTCCTAATGCACTTGTCACTCAGTATTATCCATCCTCATTAATGACAATGGGAAAGTTTATCTTGGGAACACGTTTTAAATCATCTACTCTTTACAATGGGACCATGAAATCTCTTACAAAACATGAGGCGGGAACTACTCTGACAACAAAACCCCTTCCTGGCAGCTTTATTCTTAATTCCTGTTCAAGGAGTAATCTGTTTATTATAAAATCATACAGAACAATATATTAAACAGAATTTGAAACAAGAATAGCTAGTGTGATTTTCAAGCTTACAAGTATTTTTACAACATTTTTATTAGGCTGAAAACACTAAGTTGAGTCCTTTTTGTGTGGTATTTCATGCAATCTTTTCTAGTCTATATTATAAACCCCCTCTGAAAAGGGGGGTTGTTTTACCTAATTTTAAGACAGTTTTCAAATGCCAAAGTCACTAATAAGTACTTAATTAAAGAATAATATTTTGCATTAATTTAAATAAAAGCTATTTTGAGTAAAAATGTTCTCATGTTAAAATTTCCTATCTAAATGATAAATATTCCAACTTAAGCTTCCTATGGCTTAAAAGTAATCTTACTAGCACTAACTTACTTATAAGACTATATCTACATTTTAATTTTCAATATGATCTTGTTCCCTTGCCTAAGAAATTTTTATAATTAAAAAAATACAAAATGAAAATAAGCAAGACTTCTTGATCCATAAATGTCTGCTAAAACCTTCTGCTTTAATTTGACAATTCTAGACACTGGATGGTGTGGCTTTGTGCATTCCTACTGATAAAAATCAATACTTAGAAATGTGTCCTCATACCTCAATATTCTGTCATTAAAAGTTTAATGCTAGATTTTTGTTTTACTTACATAGTAAAATTATCTTTAAGTATTTTAAGAGATATTTGATATTTCAAAAATATCACATTTAACATCGACTTTTATCATTTTTAATCATATGAAGTTATCTGTGTATTTAAACATGCTACAAATAAAAACATTGAATTTTAATATTTAAATTGTATAAACATGTAATTCATAAAGCATTTTTTACTTCAGGATTCAAAACTATTACTTTAGTATATCTAATTAATGCTCTACTTTACAAAAGCAAAAAAGATTCCTTTTAAAATTATATGGGCTTCATGCTTAAGTTCTAAGTAAGACATATAATTTTTAATGTTTTATAAAAGAAATATAAATCTAAGGATGATAAAGAAGATATACATACAAATTAAAATCGTTCCTCATATATTAAGTACAGTAACTGTATACAGAAAATAGCAATTTTCATGTGGCTTCAGAAAGCAAAATTAGTACTAATGGATGAGAGGCTGCTTTAGCATCTGAAAGAATCTGGTAGAGAATGAAATGGGGTGCCTCTAAGAAAGTGAGTTCCACGTGATTACAGAGAAGCTGGATGAGAAAATACGTGCACATAATAAGAAGCTAGCTTTGAAGCACATTAATCTCCCTTCCAATTTTAACCTTTTATGAAATTTAACTACCTGAGAAAATTTAACAACCTGAGAAAAATTTAAGTGTTTTCTCAAAGAGACTGTATTAATTTTTAAGTGAAAATTACACATCAAATGATTGTGTGCATCCATTATTTTTCAAATAAAGCTTAATTTAAAACTATAAATCATATCATTCAATTGACAATTAGCAAATTTTATTTAAAGTATGTAGCCTTCTAAAGTAAGTATTCTTTATAGCAAATTTTCTCTGTAAATATTTTCGGCTTTACAGGCCATAAATTTTCAATTTAGCAATAGTAGTGTAAAAGTAGTCAGAGACAAAACAAATAGGCCTATTTGTATTTCAATACTTCATGATCTTATGTAACAGGGTCATAATTGGTTTTATTCTGCCCTTTCCACACTTAATTTTACATGGACCAATACATAAGAACCCTTTGAATAAATGGGAGTAGATGGGAATGTTATAATGATTGAATGCTAAAGCAAAGTACTTTTGGTACTATGAAGAGTAGATCATGTTTTTAAAATATTTTTATCTGTATTCTTTCTGTTTTTTTGACTAAGCTAACAAGTCAATAGGTTATGTGAAGGAAATACAGTTATAAATTATGTTCTACAAAATTTTCTTTTGATTATAACTGTTCCTAATTAAATTTCTTTCTGGATTTCACAGGAGAACATTCTTAAGAAGTCAAACTAAAGAACTAGATTGGAACTTGTCAGCTTTATGTTCACTAAGAGGCCAATGGATGATTCTTTAGTAAGGATAGTCCTAGATTCTCTTATGATGGAAAAGGTATTACTTTGCTGTTAAAATACATTTAAACCAAAATGTCCAAAATGTTACAGTCAAATTCCATTTTATACTTCATCCATCCATCTCTCTCTCTCTCTCTCTCTCTCTCTCTCTCTCTCTCTCTATATATATATATATATATATATATATATATATATATATTATTTTTGTTAAAAGCCAGGAACACATATAGGCAATGAAATAACTATATTTGCTACTGAGTACTAGGAATAGTAACACAAGAAATAATAATAGTCAACAGGGATTAGAAAGTATTGGTACTTCAAATGAGGGAATTAGGATTTATACTCTAGAGGACTTTTAGAAACTTAGTCTAAATTTTAGTTCACGGGGCTGGGGATGTGGCTCAAGTGGTAGCACGCTCGCCTGGCATGCGTGCGGCCCGGGTTCGATCCTCAGCACCACATACAAAACAAAGATGTTGTGTCTGCCGATAACTAAAAAGTAAATATTAAACAAACAAACAAATAAATAAATAAATAAATTTTAGTTCACATCAGGAATCAAATTTGAAACTCTTTACTGACATTTATAAATTTGAAAATTTATTATTAGATCTTTTAAGATGAAGCATTCAAAATAAATCTCAGTGTAATAATATGGCAATAATGAAAAAATGATTCAGACCTCATATCACATACTGTTAACTAGAACTTTCTTTTTCATTGATTAGTTGCTATTTTTAAAAATATTTTTATTTGTAGATGGACACAATACTTTTACTTTATTTATTTGTTTTTATGTGGTGCTGAGGATTGAACCTAGTGCCTCACACGTGGGAGGCAAGAACTCCACTGCTGAACTATGACCTTGCTCGTGATTATCTGATATTTTTGAGGAGTACAGTTTTACTTCATATTTCAGCTATAACACTTCATATTATTAGCTGATAATTGCTGAAAGTCATTTTACTTATGAAAAACCTTAAAAGTATATTTGAGCATCTATGGAATACTATATTAAACTATATTAGCATTATTAGACTATTCCATATATAGTCTGAGGGTTTTTTTTTTTTTTTTTTGGTTTTGGGGATTGAACCCAGGGCCAATTAACCACGGAGCTACACCCTCAGCCTCTTTTATTTTTATTTTGAGACAGGGTCTCACTTCGTTGCTTAGGGCATTGCTAAGTTGTTGAAATTGGTCTTGAACTTGGTGATCTTCCTGTCTCAGTCTTCTGAGTTGCTGGGATCACAGGCATGTGTCACCATGCCCAGCTGATGGTAAGATTTTTATGGTCACACTGTCTAGAATGTTTTGACCAGTGTCAAGAAGGCATTCGTTTATTCATTCATCTATTCATTCAATATTTGCTGAGTATATACATGATCGGGCATTGAAGTTGGAAAGGGATGTGATGATGAATAAAACAAGCCTAAGTTCATAGAACTTTTGCCTTTAAAAGAATGATATTTTTCCAAAATGTTGGTACTGTATAAAAGAGATTTCAGAAATGCAAGATGTTTTCCCTCTACTTAAGTACAGCAGCAAAAATAAACAAAACAAGTAGAATAGATATTCAAGAACTAAATGATAAGCAGAGAAGAGCAGTCCTGGATCAGGGTTCATTCTATTTCATAACCAGCTTTAGTACTTCTATAGACCAGCCAGTCCCACAGGTTTTTAAAGGATAATGTTATCATTCATTTGAATCATAGTTCAAATCCAATGTTAACTTACTTTTATTTAACCTAGAAGATTTTGTTTGGCATTCACTAGAAATTTAATTTTATTGTTATTTTTGATAGTATGCAGTGACCACCAGACCCCCCAAATTAAGGGTGTGTGGTTGTTGTGTGTCTGAATGTCTAAATGCAAAGGGAAGAATCTAAAAGTGCTAGATAAATTTATTTCATTGGTATAATTTTACAATTTGATTTTTTTTTGATGGTGCTGGGGATTGAACCTTGAGCCCCATACATGCTGGCAAGTGCTTTACTGTTAAGCTATATCTCCAGTTTCTACAATTTGATTTTTTGAAACTAAAAATGACTTTTACATCATAGATATATGTATTATATGCAAAAATCTAAGTATTAATATTATTATAAAAAGAAAAATATTTTCATTATTATATTTAGCAATTATATGTTTCAATAATTTTCTATAATTATGTCAAGAACATGGCACTAATGCATGTAGTTTTGCTTAACATTTTAGTAATTTACTTATAAAAATATTAATAAATTAGTATTGTGTTAGCCTTTTCCTTTGTTTACTGAATAGAAGATAAGGTGACCCATTTATTTATAAGCTCAATAAGGGCAATCCATTTCATGCCATAGCAATGACCCTTCACAAAGATCTTGTAAATGAGTAGCCTATTACAATATGTACAAGTGACCTTTAAATTGCACCAAGGGGCTTTTTGTTACAAGCTTTTTCAAAGCTACATCATAGCTACAGTACAAGTTAGGAAAATATTTCTTAGGTTATTGAGCAGAAATGGTAGAAATATTAACAATAAAAATGTATATCAAAATGTACAAGTGAAAAGTTTGAGACATTTAAATCCATACTATAATAATACCTTTAAAAATAACTCTTGGTCACAAACTATTTTTTAATCATAGGAGAATTAAATATTTAAAATATTCATAAACAGTTCTTAATCAAAGACTTAAGAAATTTGATCAAATAAAACATTGCTGGGGCTGGGGATATAGCTCAGTTGGTAGAATGGTTGCCTTGCATGCACAAGGCCCTGGGTTTGATCCCCAGCACCAAAAAAAAAAAAAAAGCAAACAAACAAAATAAAATAAAACATTGCTTATAGTGACCTTTGGAAACATAGTTATATCAAAATTAATACCAGCTTTATTTCATAATAAACATTTTTAATTTTAGTAAAAGATACTTCTCCCCTTTACTAAATTACTATATATTTTGAAGTTTTATTCCTTGGACACATTCAGTAAATAATAGTATATCTAAAACAAGATATACCCAAATATGTTCAAATATTATTTATATCAAGCAGTGGTATTTAAATAATTTTCCAATAAAGTACTGGATCAGATATTTCAACTGCTTTACTAAGAAATTTATGAATGAGTGCAATATATTTTTGATGATCTTACAAAACATTGAAACCAAATACTCAATTTCATTAAACCTTTGTATTCATTATCTTATTTTTGGAAAGCTCATGCCAAAATGATTTCATTTGATTCTCTACAACAATCGTGGGTTGATTTGACAGCACCTGACAAAACAGTTCAGTGAACTTCAGTATGCTAGATATGAAGGACCTGAACTGGTTACTTTACTAAAAGGCCACCATGGCATGAAGTTGTGAATTTTAATTTCTAATTAAATAAGAGAACTGCTTTACTAGTTTTGGGGCTAAATACATTTCCATTATACCCTACTTTCTCTGTTCCCAATCTTATCTTTTAAAAACTAAAAATTTAAATTTAATATCATGTTGCCTTAATGAGGAACACAATTTCTTCATATTACTAAGTTGTTGGAAATGTCTGCAATAGTATTAATCAATAAAAGAGAAAAATACTTTGCAATCATAGGATTTATTGTTTAAATTTTCTTAAAGATAGTACTCAGAGAACTTCCAACAAATAAAATATTTGCAAAGGAAAACAATAGCTTTTGATAAGAATGAATAAAACCTTCATTACAACTATTATGATAAAAGATAAGTAAAAAATTAGGAATTTGAAAAATTAAACTTAGCAGACTTTTATTAACTTAGAAGTTGCATATATCTTAATTATCTTACAGGATAATTTTTGATGTTTCAGAGATAGGGAATAATATAATACATTGTAAGTTAATTTGGCTTACTTTTGAATTATTTCAAAACAGTTGGCTGAAACATGTGAACCACATTTTGTTTTTGTTTTTGTACAGAGTAGCTGGCTTTTGTTGGATTTAAAATTCAATCAAATAGTAGAGGATAGGAAAGGTAGCAGAATACAACAGTTACTAGTATGGCATTATGTAAAAATGTGGATGTGTAACTGATATGATTCTGCAATCTGTGTTTGGGGTAAAAATGGGAATTCGTAACTCACTTGAAGCCTATGTATGAAATATGATATGTCAAGAGCTTTGTAATGTTTTGAACAACCAATAAAAAAAAAATCCAATCAAAGAAAATAGTCCATAGGCAATGGCTTTGCATTTTTTTTGGCAAAATAATTTTTCCATAATAATCTACCTGAAATAGGTGAAAGGAAAGAACAATATTGCTACCCTAATATAATCATATATATGAGTATGTTTATGTATAAAACAGCATCATGTTATACAGGAATAAGCTATGATTAACCTAAACTTCATAATTTTTAAGTGCTTGTTATGCCAGAAGGATGAATGCTAACATACATAATATCCCATGTCTATATATATTACACATACATATATATAACGTACACCTATTTCTGAGATTTTTAAAAATCCATTTCTTGCTTGAAAATTCTTTAGGACAGAGGCTTTCTGGCTTATAAACTGAAACTATTACAATGGTTAAATATTACATTGATGACATGATGTGCACTGAAGATATACAATGTTTGTACCATTGGGGCATGGTGGACAGTTAAGAGCACAGGCTTTAGAATAAAACAGATTTGGATTTAGGTGTCACTTTTGTTAGTTATTGGTTCTCTGACTTTGGGTAAATTAAGTTGCTTATTCTCTCTGAACTGTAGGTTTCCTTACTTGTAAAATGTAGATAATAATGGTATCTGGTAAGTTGTGAGATCTATTAAATAATACATATAAAACAGTTGCATTATTCCCAGAACCCTGTTAAACACTTAATGAAATTATTTTTTATTAATTATAATTATCAGAATTCCTGAACACATTTTAACATTCTACTGTAACCCTGCATACTGAGTCAGAAGATCTATATTTAATTCTGGTAACCATAGATGAGCAACTTTGGGGAGCTTAAGTTACTCCTCATATTTCTTTACTAAAATGTGTATAATAGTAATCTGCAAGGGTTTCTATGAGGATAAAATAATAATTAAATATGGTAATGAATGTGAAAGCATACAATACAATGCCCTGAACAAATGAAATACATGTTTTTAAGAAATTTATTACAAAGTTAATTTAAAAAAAAGTAATTTATCAAATATTTATGGAATACCTATTACAAATGTTCAGGATTTAGTTGCAGACAACACAGCTAAATGTCCCTAATTTTTGTGGAGTTAATATTTTACTGATGAGGTTGAGGAAATAAATGAAGTGAAACAATTATAGTAATATGTAAATGTTACACCAAGAATTAAAACAGGGTATGTGATTGTAACTTAATACTTCAGATGGGTAAATTGTCTCTAAAGAAGAGAATGAGATAGTTAACCTACAATTAAATGACACAAAAGGCCTGCAAAGGATTAAAGCAAACATTTGCTGTGCAAAGATGCTTAGGCAATGACTAAACTAGGAATGTTTTGAATAAAAAAGTATCCTTAATGTTACATATACCACAAAGTTCAAAGATACCTTATTAAGCATTAGTATGCAGGTATGTTGAAGGATATACTAACAGAATATATGTTCTTATCTACTAGGAACTCAACATTACGTTTAGGTGAGGAAATGGGACAGCTCTGATTTGCCATCATTTTGTTTTCTTTTTCTATCTTCCTTAGACACATAAATGACACACTGTGAAAGGAACTGCTTGAGAGTATCATATAAACTGGTAAACTCTGCTTCAGTAGTTCTACAAATGCTTTAAGAAAATCCTTAAAGTACTGCCATGTAATTTTCCCAAGCCAAACCACAGAGCATATACATAAACATTCATGACTTTAAACTTTAGGAAAGAGGAGAAATTTTTTTGTCTCTGCATCTTTAGATAATACTGAGTTTATATCATCCTGGTTTCAAAGTTTTGATAACTGCACTGAAGGTACCATAATATCTTTCTGAGAAATGCATGAACTAAAGACAATTAACAGGATTAAAAATATTTGATTTCTGCTTTGTGCAATTGTCTTGTTGTTCAAACATATTATGCTTTCCTTAAATTTCCCTAGTAAAATGTACTTATGAATTAATATAATAAATAGTGCAAGGTATAACATTAGATCTTAAGTTCAATTTATAAAATGAAGATTTTTATATAAAGTTGTTTATAGTCAAGGTATTTTAATAATATTTCTCAAAGAAATACAATTCATTTCATGTAATTAATTGCAAGTTTAACACATTAGGTGTTGGTGACTATACAGAAGATTTTATAATAGGCAAACATGAATTGAATCTTCCTTGCCAAATGAAGCAATGATGTTATGCCAGCCGAACATCATGTGAAATGAACACAAAAGCAAACAGGCCTTGTGCTGCCCCAGGGAAAGTCAGCAAGATGGCAGTTTCAATCATTCGGAATAATACTAAAGCAGCCTTAGGCTTTTCTCAGAATGGAAACATGTCACTATTACTGCACTATTTCAACAAATCAGAATGCAGAGAGAAGAACACTTATGCAATCACATTCTGGAAGGGCACTTTACTCAACATTTAAGTGGAAAACAATTATAAAGAAATTTCAGAAAAATTGTCAGTGAACATAAATGACTCAGGGAAAAATGTTTTTTTTTTTTTCTTTCAATAGGCTTAATAGATTTTTTAAAAGCTCACCACTTAGAAACAATTTCCTTTTACAGTCTCCTTAAGGAACTGTTAATGTTAATGTAAAGATAAACTTAGATGAAAGGGAAAGTGGAAAGTTTAGTACTCAGGCTGCTGGTAAGAAATACTCATTATTCACCAATAAAATACTATTACTCTGGAAGGTTTGATCAAAAGGAGTAAGTTTTCACAACATTTATATAGGAAGTTAAAAAAATACTTCAAATATTTTGGGGAATTACCTAATCAGTATACTTTTAGCATATGTCTAGTCATGTAGCCATCTTTGGTCAATCATCAAAAAATCAAAGGCAAATTGGCATGACTCAACTCTAACTTTAATACCGCATGATTGTGTCGTGTAAGCTTGTTTTGTGTGAGAGTTGCTGTGGTTTTAGCAGAGAGATTAACAACCGGACCTAAGCTGGCCTCCAAACCTTGCCCTGCTGATGCCTCAAGCTCTTTGAAGTCTGACCATCATACCTGGCAAAACAACAGTGGGAACTAGGATGGTGTCAGATCTAATCAAATTGTTCGCTGCAGCATAGCTAACTATGGGGTTCACTAATTGGCCCAATTGCGGATTATATCTTTTGCTACAGATTCAAGACAATAATTTAGTTAAATGATGTTTTTTTTTCCTTATCTCTTCTAATTAAGATTCCAAAGTGGGAAGAAATAGGATTAGACAGTCTCAAAACTGTGTTCCCCTTAAGGTGGTATGCACTTTTGATAGGTTCACTATGGAATGTAAAATATATAGGATACTGCAATATGTCTCTCTCAGGGACTAAAGTATGAACGGGCATAGTAATATAATAAACATTAAAATGTGAACAGATAGGAAATTATACTTGATTGTTGAAGAATGTTCATTTATGTTCCACAAAAATGTATACATGCCTATTATGTTGAACTTTGATTTTTTATATTTATTTTTGGCTAACTGGAATAAAAACTAACTTAAAAAGAAACCAATATTTCTGATGGGCATGATTATCAGACAAAGTATATTAGACTATATGGTCCATGATGGTCCTAATTATAATAAGGCTTCTAAGTCTGACATTTAGTTTTCCATTATTTTACTTAGTGACATAACTGTGAATTGACAAGCAAATTAACTCTTCCTCTCCCCATCTCTAGATATACTAAACATACATTCACCCTCTTGCTTCTCATTTAAAAATTGGAAAGACTGTTGAAAATAAATGTAGAGAAGAAAGTAAACCTAAGACCAAAGTATTAAGCAACAACTCAATTTGCTAAGCATTTTCATAGTGTTTAGTAGTTTACAAGAATTTATACTTTTCCAAAATGTAACAATTTCAAATAATTCTGTAGTCATATCAAGTTATATGATAGCATCAAAGAAAAGCTAATTCATACCAGTGTCACCCATGATTCTGGTCTTAATACTTTAGAAAAAAATTCCTGGTGATTGGAATGGTACTGAGATCTGTATTCTGAATTAAGTAAAAAGTATCATAAGACCACCCTGAAAAAACTTGGTACACTTTGATATTCCCTGCTCTCAATAATCATTTAGTCTACAAGACCCACATAGGCATTATTTATTTACTACTTCTGGGACAATTCAAGACTGAATATTGTTAATCCGTATACTGTAAGTTTTTAGTAAATGATATTTATCTTGTACTTTTTGGCATATTCCAGTGATCATACTCTGACTTGAACTTAAAAACACTGATTCTTATAGCTGAAAAACTTTCGAGTAAGTAGAAACCCTCTTTGTAATAAACTTATAGATGTTGCAACTAATAATACATTATCTTTCACATTAGAAAATTACAATCATAGAATGTAGAAGCTCAAAACACAACATCAAAATAACAAAATAATATTAAATGCAAGTGAAAATTCTGCTTTTATATAATCAAATAGCAGCCATATTTCAAATTCTACCAAATCTTACTTGTTTATGTATTATAACTATATCATAATTATAAGGTAAGAAAAAATTAGCTTATGATAATCACATTAAAGGAGCAAAATAATCACAGAAACTAAAATAATGCAAGTTTAAGCCATTAATTTCACCTCAGAAATGAAACTATATACCAAGTAGTAACTGTGAAGGCAGTATGCATGGGTCACTTAACCAGTGGCGCTTATATAATATTTACAGCTGCATTATTTGGTTAAAATCCCTATTTATAATTTCTGTATAGTGTGTATATTTCAACAAAGATTGTAACCTGCTTGTAAATGATCCTATTCTTAGTTCTTTGGTGAATACTTTCCTAGAATACATACTAGGATTTTAGTGTTATTAGTATAGATATGATTATGCTATGGTTTTTATAGATGGGGCTAATTTACACAGTTTTATAGTTATAGGTGTCAGTAATAATTTATTGTGGTTAGATAAATGTTTCCACTTTTCTGGATAATACCAATACATACTCCAAAAAGGAAAAAATATTCTTTTGACTTCTCCAAATCACTCAAATAAATTAGAGACTATTAAAGTTATTTTATCTGCTAAAAGACCTTAGTAGTTGTTAGTAAAAAATATTAATCATTTTTCATACATAAAAAGGGCAATGACTAAATAAAAAAGTACCCTAAAAATATGGATAAGGGTGTTGGCCTGTTTCTTTTGTTCTGCATCTCAAACTATGTTCCTTTTTGAGACCATGTGAACTAATAGAATTAATTTCAATATGTAACAAATCTGCCAACATGAAATCAGAAAAGCTATTTTTACTTTACCTGCCAAAGCACCACCTTTTGCTTCTGAAAGAAGACTCAGATATAATGTCTGGTATATTATAGTCTCAGATTTTACAAACTAGTATGAAATCATGTTTTTAAAGCATCAGGCTATTGGAAAAAAATTGATTTGTTGTATATACTAAAACATTGGCACACGATTGATGATTTTTCTCCTAATAAAGGAATCCTTGAACTAATTACTTTCAGGTAATGTCTACTTTTGTTTCTAATTTCTGTAATATATCCCTAAAGACTTGCTATCTGTTTGGGTATGCATTTTATAATGCATAATGCTATACTGAAAGCACTTAATTTTAGATAAACTACATGCTTTTATTCTGTTTGAATTACACCTACATGTACTTAGGTTTGTTAGATTCTTTATATTTTTCTAATAACCAAATTTAATATTATAGCATAAGTAAATAAGTTATTTAGAATGGGTTTCACCTATATTTCTATTAAGAAAAGCAAAAATTCTTTTATGATTAGGTTATAAGCCAAAAGGCAAAGGATCTAATCAATTGTTTTGAATATTCACTTCTTAAAAAACAATGATTTAAAATATTGCTTCTAAAGCACAGGGTGACCAATTATAATGGCTCTCTGAATTTAGTAAAGTGAGAAGAAGAAAAAAGAAAATAGGAATGGAAACCTGTGTGGTTAATAAAAGATCTCTCAACAGCTCTAATGGTAAAGTGCAGTCTCTACTAGAACCTAGTTATTCAAAGAAGAGGTTCCACTTGACATTATGTAAGTCCATCACTTCTCTTCCTTCCCAACCTCCCAACTCTCCAAAAAAAAGAAAGAGGAAGAGAGATTATAAATATGATTCATATACTGTACTACTTTAATCTTTGAGCACAATAATTGTTTTTATTGGGGAATAACCTTGCTTAATTTTGATAATAATAGAAATGATACCTGGATTTGGTTGACAGAATTTTGATTTTGGGGAAAAGGGTGCAATTTACATCTTTCATTTAAAATATAAACTCCACTTAAAAGAAAATGATAAGCCTGCTTTACTTGGAAAAATAAGCTATAAATTTATACCTCTAAAGTTTTAAGCAATATAATGGTAAATTACTCAGTATTCTATTAGAAAAGCTGAAACAATGTTTGAACAATTACAGTGTTGGGTTCCATTTCAATGGCTTCTTTTGAGAACTAAAGCAAATTAGCTCAAGAATCACTATTTCTACACTCTCACTCTTTTGGCTTTAAGTGGCTTTTGAAGGGAGTGTCCCCAGATGAGAAACTTCTAACACTCCTGCAGAGATGACCTGCTTGAAGAACTGGCTGCCTGATTAACTATTAACTGCTCTCAATAGGATTAGATAATTAAGGACATTGATGACCATTAATTAGGAGGAGGGCACATTAATTTGTCACTGGATAGGGCCTTTACAATGATTTATAGGTTAGTGCTACTTGCAAATGGAAAGGGAAAAAGAAAAAGAGAGGGAACCATTAAGTTACCTTATCAAGTGGCCAGCTTAAAGAGGGCAGAGGGTCAAAAAAGGGCCAAAGTGGTCACTTAAGGGTGAAGTCCCAAACACCAAAGCAGTGCCAAGCCACATTGACCATCATTTGGTGATGAAGTTAAAAATATGCTAATTTATTGGTGGCAATTCTCTCTTTTTATGGTTTCAAGCAGTTAAGACAAGTGGCCTGCTTAAGAGCTTTTCATTTGAAAAGAGATTAAACAAAATGGTTTGTCAAGGCTGCTAGGCTGTTTTATGTCTTTGTTAAAAAAAAAAAAATTGCACTATACTGATAACTATCACATCACCCAAAAGCCATCTCTCTCTGAACATTTACTTCGTTAATAAAAACATCAACTCTAATTGCTTAATAGTTCTATGTTCATTTGCTCTTTAGCAAGATTAAGTTGAAATAAATCTTTTGTGCTACTACTTTCTGTCATCATTGCTTGCATAAAGGTCACAAAAAAAGTTTTTAAGTGTTGTAGAAAATTTGCTTAAAGCCAGTAGTGTAAATTATACTTTGTTTAATTCAGCATGTAAAGTGAAAGGTAATTTCACTAACAGTAAAGAAAAATGCTTTTAGAATATAGATAAGAATTCTCTTTCTTATCCATACACAATGTGAGTAGTATTCACATTCCACACACAGTAGCACAGCTCATTAACATTTAATTAAATATGCCTTTGAAAGCCTTGGAAATATACATATCATATTTATCATGTAAGTTTGGAGCTTACTTTTAACAGACATGTAAAAAAAAATCACTTTTGCTATACTCTAATGATACATCATTAAAATAAAAGGATAGTAAACTATTTTGTTACATCAAAACAACTTAATATTTAACATGAAACATATCTTAGAAATTTTATTAAAGTGTAAAAATAATTTAAAAAAAGGAGGAGGATATCATTTACCTCAAGACTGTGAACTAAAATATAAAATTTCTCTTACCTCAATGGTGAATAGCTTCCTTTTTAATTTAAAAGCTAAGTCTTTGACATCTGATTCATCACAAATCAAGTTATTAAGCCGAGGAATTTGCCGAATATGAATCAAACCTTATAGAAAAGAAATTAAAAGAAAAAAAATGTAAAAACTGCCACCAGATGCATAAATTAAAGAGTCTTACAGCAGAATCCTGTAAATTTACACACAAGCATCCTCCCCTTTTAAAACTGGAGCTTACTACCAGGAGCAATGAAGCAAATGGTGTGATTATACTCAAGTAATCAAGCAGAATAAGATAAACAGAAATCCTTGTGCGAGGAAAACTAATTGCACTTTGGTACAGAAGTACAGATGTAAAGAGGGATCTTAATACTTGTCAAAACTACAGCCGGTTTGTGTGTGATTTTCTCTTGTATTTACAGTAAGCAAATATGGCTATCACCTTGCATGCTGCCCACGGCACCACTGAGTGATCTTTATTTTATTAAATGCACCAGTAAGCAGCCAGCAAAACAAGGCTTATGGGTTACTGATAACCAGTGAAGCACTAATAAAAAGTATTTCGTTTTGTACCTCATTAATGACTTGAACAAACCATTGAAGAAAACTACATTTCAGAACATACTCTAGGATCAAACATTAACCCCTATACCATCCCAAGACACTCATTTCTGTGGCATGTTAGACCTTTATGTGAGTGTTATAAGCTTTGCAACAGTGCTAGGTAAACCGTGAGCTTTGGGTTCTTGTCAGTAGAAATACTTGCTAATTTTTTCTGACAAGGGTATTGGATGGCTTTTGTGCAGCCTAATGTAGTTTCTGACTAAACTAGGGGTCATTTCCCATAGATGAAGACATGGAAGATTCTTCAGTGCATCTTTCTGCCTGACTCAGTTCATATTTAAAAATCACCATCCCAAGGACAGTGATGCCTGAATTTGGGGGTGGCAGTGAGGCAAATTCCAGATTTAAACAAATAGATAAATATTATTTATTGAACCACTTCTCCAGTACAAGGTTTGATGTGTATATTTGAATGAATTGTAATGTATTAGTTTTAGCTAGAAAGGGTAAACCTCCAGATGCTTAACCTCATAAACAACCCCTTCAGAAGTAACTGACTAAAATATCTTACTGAATTTTTCAAACTTAAAAACAATTTAAAAGATGTTATTATGAAAATAGCCTTTAGCTACAAGTTAAAAATATACATAGCAATTTAGTAAAATACACTTATTAGAAAAAGCACACCATACTTTTATATGCACATTTCTAATTTTAATTTACATGTGCTTGTTTAGCTATTAAAACAGAATGAATTATTTTATCATCAGATCTTTCTTATTAACAGAAATTTTATTAGTCATCAGAAATACTCATTTAAATACTTTGTGGGGAATAATGTATCAATTCAGAGATTTCAGCACAAAAAATACAGCCTTTCAATGAAATGTTTCAATCAAACTAATTTTTTTTATTATAAAATACAATTTCAATAAATTCATAAGCTAGTAATACTCATAAATCATAACAAATTAAAACTAGTCAAATCTTAATAGATTTCTTCCTATAATAGTGAAAATTATATATTAAATGCATCATAAATAAGTTTAATCTGGGAATATGCCATATGCATATAAATAAACAAGAGGCAAATTATCTTACAGTAGCTTTTGTTCACACATTACATTTTCCAGCTTTAAAAAATACCTGATTAGGGCTGGGATTGTGACTCAGTGGCAGAGTGCTTGCCTCACATGTAGGAGACACTGGGTTCGATCCTCAGCACCACAAAAAAATAAATAAATAAATAAATAAAGGTATTGTGTCCATCTACAACTAATTTTTTTTAAAAATGCCTGATTATTAGTTTATGCTATTTTATTACACTTTAAAAGGGTGTATGCTGAGTCCTTGAAGCACGAGTCAATAATATAAACTATCTTATAATTTTTAATACATTTTTGGAGACTCTAGCATGTTGGTTTCAACAAAAAACTGCCACTATCTGACAAAATCAAAATTGTAGATTTTAAATAAACTAGTGAGTCTATATAGTAGAGGTTTCTATGGAAATACAGTAGTTCCACAATAATAATAGCAATACTTTATATATATTTAGAGTATATAAATAAGTAAAAATCTGTTATTCACTACATTTTATATTGATTTGAGACCCAAGACACACATAACTACTAAACTTTAATATTCAATGGTTCTGTATAAAAATCTTTATAAAAAAATTCTTTAACTAACCAAATGACTAAGATATAGGGGCTGGGGTGTAGCTCAGTGGAAGAGAGAACACTTATCATGCACAAAGCCCTGGGTTTAATCCCTAGCTCCAAAAACAAAAAAATAAAACAAAAGTTTTTAAAATAGTTTGATGAATTCACCTGTTCTTATACCAAAGTGATAATACAGCCGGGCATGGTGGTGCACGCCTGAAATCCCAGTACCTTGGGAGGCTGAGGCAGGAGGATTGCAAGTTCAAATCTAGCCTTAGCAATTTAGCAAGGCCTTAAGTAACTCAGTGGTTGAGTGTCCCTGAGTTCAATTCCCAGTACCACTCCCCACCAAAAAAACCCAAAGTGGTAATACAGTATTATCTTCTTAAATACCACTAAGCTTTGTAAAGTATAACTGAGTTGTTACAGTTATTTGAATGCCTGGGACCAGAAGTGTTTCAGATTTTGGAGCATTTCAGATTTTGGACTTTTGGCTCAGAGTTACTTCAGTTGTTAATTAGAATTAACATATTTATTTGGAACATGGCTAATTAGTATGAATGATATCATGGCAACTTTAAGCCACTGAAACAATGAAATGTTTATCTAAGAGATGCTTTAGACCTTGGGTTTGACTCCTTTCAAATAGTTTTCATAGTCTCTTGTTTTACTGTGGTTTGATGACAAATTGCCATGGAGGATTTGCCAATAACAGAAAATATTTAGTAGCTATATTATAAAAGAAAATTCATGCTAATTTATAGTAGATATTTTGACTGAACAGGAGAATTCTTCCAGGTACTCTAGAAGCATCCAGGACATGCTCTTCTCATTAAAAAGGTGCTGCTTACCATGATAATCTTTATATAATGGGTTGGTTTCTCTCTCAGAACCAATAAAAGATTCCAGACCAACCACTGTATCTGACAAGTTTGTAACACGGGAAATAATTGCTTTATTCTGTAAAACAAAGAAATGAAACATTCATTTTATGCTTAAACATGTAAAACTTAAACAGTGCCACAATGCCAACTCAATGATAAATTGTTGTGGAGACAGAATGTCAACATAGAGAAATAAATTAAAAATTAAAACTACTTTAGGCTAAAAAGTGGACCAAAATATGCTCTTAATTGAAAACTCTGACCCAGATAGGTATGCTATTCTAATTTGAAGAACTGAGAGTAAAACATAAAATGATAGAAAACATAAATTAAAATTTGTTTATTTGTTTTAAGGGCAGGGGTACTTTTATTCTCATATACTGTTATTTTTCAAATTATTTCACCCAGTGTCCTTTGGAAAATCTGGCAGACAATAGGATTCAGAAACAGTAGATAGCACAGTATAAAGTATTAAGGCAAGAGTCCCCTGTCGGCTGTCAGCTGGGATTAGGTCTCAGTCCTATATAACAGCTGAGGTTCTCTGTGACATATTAGAAATATGGAAGGGTCCAGCTAAGAGGCTGCAACATGGCTAGCTCTGGAGTCTTCTGTTTTCTCTTTCCAGATGCTGTCATTTGGCTCTGGGATAACAATAAAGGCAAAGAAAAGATGGTAGGTGACTAGCATTTAGACCTATAGCCTACTCATTCTTTCCCAATATGACTGCAGATGAAATACTGCTAAACCATACATCTTGAGAAATCTTGAATTTTACAAGATTAAAATAATACATTTATATGTTTCTAAATATAGTACGGATCAGTCAGTAAGCAGTAAATGTTCCTAAAATAACCAGAAATTCATGGCTATACAAATAAAGTCATCAAATACCCAGTAGGATTTTTAAAAACATTATTTTGTTTAATGGAAATCCAGTATTCCTTCTAGCTCTGTTGGTGTAATAGTTTAGAAAATTGTGATTATGTGCTATATCACCTTAGAAAAATATTTAGTATAAAAATCTATATCAAAACATTGCTGTATGTGAAATTCTGTAATTTTGAAATTCCTATTTTATAAATTGGTAATGTCAACCAGTTAGAAATGAGGTTTCAAGAAAAGAATGGGAAATGTAAAACAATCAAGAAAATTTATCAGTTTCATGCTATATCCTCTTTTGGAGAAAAGATCAAATATAATAAAAGATTTTCATTTTCTGAAAACACAAATGACTACTGAGTTTACTGGTATTCCTGTTTCTTAACTCCCTTTAAAAGGATTGTATAAGAATGCAAAATAAAAGGAGGAAGGTCAATGCTACCTGACTTAGTATGAAATGCAGAGTAGTCTGTGTCACCAAACATTTTATTTGAATGATGACTAACTACACACCTAGAGCAGTATTTGAAACTCCTTGTTAGGAAGAAACGGGTGTTACATGAAGAAAGTTTTGGACCTTGAACCGGTGTTCTTAAAAAGGACCATTAAAAATAATTTTTCTTAATCATCTTTAATACTTTCAATCATGTGGGCACACGAAGTAGAAAAACATGACTTGGAAATGCTATTTTTTTCTAAGTCAATTTTTCATTCAATGGTGAGAAAATAATCCAGATTGATTCCTTACTTTCAGTTCTGTGCCACAGGGGATGGTCCTACTCCAGGAATAACAGGGGCTTCAGAGGCCATAAACATGTTCCTCTCAATATTTCTTTAGCCAAAGACCATTATATCAAACTCATCCAGGTTGGGTTTCAGCCAGTTATTCTTCACCCAAACAAAAATGTCTGCCAGACATTCCAACAGCTGGGAGACAGTTCACAATGAGTCAACTTGAAAATGATTCATTGTGCTGAGTACTGAACAATGTTGGGGTGGGGGTGGGGTGTGGCTGGGTTGGTAGTAAAGGGTGAGAACAAGTGGGAGATGAAGAAAAACCATGTGGTTTCCCCATCAAGAAGAATCTTGGATAATAACCAGCAGGATCTTATCATTTTATTTTTAGTATAAATTCAACTGTGAAGAGTACTCCTGTTATGGACCCTCAGATGATCAAGCACTTATAAAGGCTACTGACAATATTTCTTAATCAAAAAGGTCAGATTTACTTTTATCTATAAAGAAAAGACTAAACCTTTGTGTCTAAATATCTGAATCTAAAATAGTAAAAAACATTTTTTTTTTAGAACTATGCTAGATTTCAGTGATATCAACTAGGGCCTTGTCAACTATAATATGAATAATAGAAATTATACTTTATAAATATAAAGTATAATGGGATTGATATCCATCCTAGTAGTATATAAGCAAGGTACTGTGTATTTAAATGGCTAACCTGACATTTGTTTCTTTCTTTCATTTATGCCTAAAATTAATAAACTATTAACAGCTTGTAATATTTATCTGCTTTGTAAGTCTTTTTAAAAGAGTCTGTGGGTGATAAAACATCAACTATACACTTTGAAGAAGAAAACAAATGAATTCCAATATGAAAGGCATGTACAATCTAGAGTTCAAAATGTCTCAGAAACTCATTCATGTTTTATTTATTATATTTCAGATTCATATCATAGTTATTAACTACAAACTAAATTCTATTTTAAAAGCCTTCATGTAGTTTTAGAACAAGATAAACTTTTAATCATGCTATTATAAAATAATTTACCCTTAATAGTAACTTTATTGCTTTTTGCATAGTTATTTTGCAATACAGTTTATACAATGTGGCCAGACAGATTAATTGTGAAAATTGTGCAGGAATCTGAAACACATTTATAGAATAAAAAGCAAAGGAAATTAAAAATTAAATAAATGTAACTATGACATTTAAGTTTACTGACTCAGATAATCTTAATTTTTATGATAAATTCACTCAAACTTCTAGTTATTTATAGGAACCCAAAAGATATCTGGGTATGTAAATGTACATTTTTTAAGATAAAAAATATATTACAGATAACTTCTGTATGTCCAAGATTCATAAGGAATATGGTCTATTAATATAATCCTACCTTAAAACCATTCTTGTCAAAAGGTCTCAAATCATAATATAAACACTAAATGGGCCTCTAAATAAATAAAGAAAGGTAAATTTATGTAAATGAATCTAAAATTAACAACTTAAGAAAATCCTTAAAATCATAATAATTATAATTCAGTTTAGCAGGAATACATTGTGGATAACATTTTGCCAAAATATAACCAGTAGTGTTAAGAAAGCTTTAGCATAATAATTGGAGCAGAGGCCTTGGAAACTGGAACTTCTATCTTTTCACCCTAACAGCTTCTAAGTGTTTTTATGTTATTAGTAAAGAGCCAAAATCTCTCTGGTCTTAAGTATATAGTTGGAAATGAAGAAGTAAAGGCATTTGTTCATTGATCAATCAAACATAAATCTGAACATAATTTTTCAATAACTTTGAAGTTTATAGTTTCTAATAAAGAACATTTGAGTAAGGACATTCAGAATTCACTACTATGAACAAAATAATGGTTATAGTACATGTGTGGCAAAATAACATCACCCAAGTATTTACAATGATATTGCCACCCTTCCTCCTTGCCCATCTGGATATGGGATGACTCAAAAATCCTTCTTATACTAGACAAATATCCCTTTGCTCCTGGTGAAAGTTGTCAGCTCTGGATAGTAGCCAAGACATGACCAGGAGGGAAGCCAGAAGAGAAGAGAGCCAGTGTCCAGGAGTTTTAAGAGTTTGTTGGCAATCTCAAAGAGCATTGTAATAAGTTACATAAAAGGCTCTTAAACTTTTCTCTTGCAGTGTAATTCCTTAATTAATTAAATTTAAAATATGTCAAATGTTGTTGTAAATAACATAGCAAATCAGATAGTCTGGTCTTTTACCATTTTTTTTAAATTACAATTTCATTTTCAAAAATAACATTGAGATTTTATTTTGATTATTTCCTGTTTGCTATTATGGAATGCTAACAGTTTTATTTAGGGTACCCTAAATCCATTAAATGTATTTTAAGTTAAGGAAGATTAATTTAATGATTCCTTTCGATTCAAAAGTTTGTAAAACTAAACTAAAAATATTGTTAAGAGATAAAAATTCCACTACTATCATATAAAACTCACACCATTTTCTAAAAAAGTTGTTGGCATTATCAAGGAACAATGAGAATATTTCAAACCCTGAATATTTTTTTATTTTCTTGGACTTAATAATCTTAACAATATAAAAGATATAATTTGTACCAATACAGATTACATTTCTGGGAAATATTTTTAAAAGAATATAAAAAAGCAATTAACCAATAATTGAATTATTAAGGGGCTTAAGAGGAATAAATCAATCAACAAAGCATTTATACTATGCCTCAAATGAGAATAGATTCTTAGATTTCTTAATTTATAGTATTTAAGAAAGAGAACAAACACAATGTGAAAGAAGAGCTTCCATTTGAGTATGGTACAAACATCAGATGTGGATGAAAGTACTATTAAGTTATAGTTAGATAGTTAAAGAAACATTTAAGTTACTTTATGTTTGACCTTAGTACATGATATGAGGTGTACGTGACAGAGATCCTCACAAGCAAGTATGGTACATCAAGAGCTCATTTTATGACATTTCCTTGTCATGAAATACAAAAAATAAACTTGGATCAAAAGACAAATCTAAAGTACTTAATGAGGTATTTGCTTTTCCATGCTTATTAAGTTCTCTATTTTATTGAAACCAAGAATAAAATAATAAAATCATACTGTGTTAACTTTTCAAAAACTTGCTTCATCTTTCCTAGAGTTGTTGCCTTACTTCTGTGAAACAGATCTGTATTTTACTTAAAATATTTGATTCTGGGTAAATAATTCTGTTCATGATTAATTTGAGCTTAATAAAGAATAAAATTTTATCAGATAAGATTATACTAATGTATATTTGTAATAAAAATTAATGAGAGTATTAGATTAAAACTTTCCAGATTTAATACTGAAATTTATTCAAACTCAGCTAATTTTAGATTATAGATAAACTTTTGTAAATTAAAACATTCTAAATACAACTCTCTGGTGGTAATCTCACATAATGATATTCATTCAGGGAAATCATAAAACAAACACTTTGGGTTTTTTCCTGCTAAAGCTTAAAACATATCCATGAGGAGCTAAGGGCAAATATACTTAACTTCAAAGGTTTAGTTGCTGAATATGTTGTAATTTATTAGGAATAAGCAATGGAGCCACATCTTTTTGTGTTTTCTTTCTATTTAAATACTTGGTAATTTAAATTTTGGTCTGAAAATATTGGTTCTTAACAACTGGGTTTTTTTTTTTTAAGAATACATGCCTTTATTTTTAGAAACATTAATACTGCATATTTCACAGAGTACCTATTTATATCAACTTGATTCTTTTTCAATAAATTATTCTATAAAACATTTAAAAACTTTACATATTCTGAAAACAGAAATGGGATGAGCAAAATAATATGATGAATAAGCTGAATAAAATAATGGCATAATATTCAAAATTTATTTTAGGCATTTTTACAAATTTACATAAGTTAGTTCACATTATAGAAACCATTCATAGAGAAATTTGCTTGTATTTTATCCTTAAAATATTTTATGAGTAATCTCTAAATCAGAAATTTTTATTTTAATACTTTATACTTAAAATTCATAAGATGAAATTCAGATGTCCAAAGCTCACACCCTGACTGGAAAAAAAATGCTAATATCCAAATATCAAACAGGGCATCCAGCTGATGTTTCTGATATGGTGGCAGGTTAAAGATACTAAAGTTTAAAATCAGCTTAGAATAATCCCATATTGAGTATAAAATGATAGCCTGTCATCAGGAACAGGCAGACAGAGCCAGGTCCAGATGGGAGACTGGCTGGGAAAAAGGCTGAGGCAGGTGGGAAAATGATGGGAACCTGACGGAAGACAGGACTACTCCCTCTGCTGGCAATGTCCTCACCTGCTTGAATTTTTAACTAATGACTAGCTTTTCTTTAATTATTTAAGATATGACCAATAAATTATGTAAGGTGTCCCTCTTTCACTCTGCCGTTCTACACTTGCACATTTTCAAACTCATGGTATCATATTTTCATCACACTAATTTGTCAGATATATAAGGATCCAATGTTTCACCAGGAGGTCCAATTATTTATCTTGTAATTTAATTACATCATAAGCATAAGCAAATGTAGCATTGCTTTTATAATATAAAGCCTTTTAAAATTAAGCATACCTTTGAATTATTCTTTGTTTTTATACACGTATATATACATATGCATGAACACATAAATGTATATACTTTCTTGAAGAAAAAAATTCTTGGGTTATAGACTTCCTAATCTCTTTCTCAGGCTCCACATAATGCCCCATAATGAAATAATATAGAAATGAACCATATAAATCAACTATACAGGGAACAAGGAAACAGCATGTCACAGCAAAACAGCATAGATGTACAGCGCCAAACCTATCTGATAATCTAATGATCTGAGTTTACAGATATTATGTACTAATATGTAAGGAATTAAGAACTAATGTTTACACAAAAAATCTGTTAAATTTTACAGAAAAATTATTGGATATTTGATTTTCAATGTAAGTTAATAGCTTCAGCAAAAACATTTAGTAAAAATCTGTTCTAAGATTTTGGCCTACAACCAGAAGCTCCCAGAACAGGAGGGATCAGCTTTTTCACCCACTGTTCTCATCTGAATCCTGGCTTAAAAGCTATTCCAGCTCCCAGCTTTCCAGAAGGCTCCATCCCAGGAATCCTTGCCTGCCATTTGGTTTGCTGATTTTAATCTCTCAGGACTTTCTTACAGTGGCTCTACTATGCTGAACTGGCACTTGCTTCTAGAAGTGAGTTATTATTAAACCTGTAGGTCAATTGTGGCACTAACAACTCTTTGGAAGCTTTCAGCCACAGTGTACAATTTGCTAGTCTAATTAAATATTAATTCTAAGTGTTACATTTTGTGGCTAAGAGCTTTTATTTTCCATCATCAGCCTGGAAAAGAAAGAGGTTACAAGGCTAATTTAATCTCTCCCCTTGTCCTCTCAACATTAAAGATTAACTACATAGGGTGCGAAAACATTATTAAAGAAGGTAGTACTCTTTATATAGTAATAATAATGTAATTAATAGCAAAGGGCTAAACATAACATTAAGACATAATATTTGACCCGATACTTAAACAGCTTCAAATTATAATTAGTTACAAGCACATTTTGTCTCAACATTAAGAAAAATATCCTTTTTCAAAGATAGCAAGCTTTCTTTAAGAGAAGGTATGAATCCAAGCATGTAAATACAAATAATTCTAAACTTGCATTTTCTCACAAATACTTTTCCGGTAGTTGTTAGGACCAAAAATAAAAGCCTTAGTAATTTTATTTGTAAAATAAATGCAAAATTAAGTAAAGCTTTTTTTCCTATATACAAAAAGTGATGTAGAACACAGCTTATTATAAAAAAAAGATGTAAAAATAATTTCTCCATTTTTCTTCTATCATGTTCACAGTGGAACGGAATATGTAGGTCCCTCTCTACTTTTGCTCTCAGAACAGTTGTGTCCATGCCTGGACACTGGGCATTATAAAGACCATGCAGTCCAGCAACCAAAGATTCCATATGCCCAAACAGATGACTCAATTTCTGTTAGGAAACACTCCCTATTTATTGATACATTTGAAAAGTTTGGCCCTAAAAAACCATGTAGCTAATAACCACTAGCATAATAGGAACTACATATAAATCACAATATGAACTAAAACATAAGAAAGTTATTTTAGGGAAAACCATTTAAAAACCAAAATTATTATTGTTTAATAATAAGATTTCTGAATATGCTTTGGTTAGATTAAGTGCAATAAAAAGTTTCTAAAAGGTATTTTTCATTTTAAAGATGAACATGAATCTTACTGGAAATTTAATATATATCCTTATTTTATTTAATATGCATATTTACACTAAGACAAAATGATATATATACTGCTATTGTAGTATTGTATTTTATTCTGTGTAGACAGATAATTACAAAGTTTATTTTTGTAAAAAGTTTCAATAACTCTTGACCAAGAAAGTAAATTAAGTATATAGTATATGTATAATGCATATAAGCCACAATTTGATATTAAAAATTAAGCAGATGCCAGTATGTGCAGTCTGATACGGAAGAAAAGAATCTAGAGCTATAAGAATTTATAAATTCCAAGCCTATAATAGAAGGCCTGAAACACAGTTCTACTATTTTCTATTTTAAAGAAAAAACAGATTGTTTAAAACTTATTAGACTATATAAAGATCCTGAAATTTAAAATGTGTTATAAAATTAAAGTTAGCTTATCATGATTCAATTTTTAAAAATTATTTCTTTGCATATTTTAAATATGTCAATTTCCTACAATCAAATTCATGGTAGTTAAGAAGATCTAGAAACACTAAAGGCATATTCTTAGCTGAGAATATCTTGATCAGGGAAGAAATTAATGAAAAAAATCATACATAGAATATCTGGCTTTATCCTTTAGTAACTAACAGCTTTGATTAACTGATTAAATCTATAATTTTCATTCTTAAATAATGCCCTTTATAAAGTATATTACAAATATAAAAAATATATTAAAATATGTCAGGAAGTGAGGTTATGCATTCCTATAATGATGTCTTCCATTATTAACAATTATATAAAAATTACTTTCCAAAATTTTGTAGTTTTTCATAGTATCTGTTGTTTACTCACCAAATAATTGTTTTTAGTTCTTGCACATTGGGAAAAAACCACAAGACTTTTGGAGTTCACATTTTATCATTCCATATTAGTGGTTACTTCTAAAGCCATCTACTGCTTGACTTTGAATTTAGCTGATAAAACCCTCAGAATGAACACAAAAGTTTATGGGTGTGAAAAGATCTGTTCTGAATTTCTTTACATGAGATCATACTGTATCATTTACTCCAGTGGATTCAAAGATCTAATATTTTTATATTATAGCAGATTATCTGGAAAAGCTATCAATTAAAATAACAATTTAACTTTATTCAAGTTTCAAGAGATATATAACAAGACCCTTTCTTCTTGTTTTTTGTCTGAAAATAAATTCTCTTTGGTATAAACTAACTAATGCTGTAATAGTTTCCTTAAATCAACCAGTTGAGGAAAAAAATCTACAGATCAATTTATTGTACAACAGTGGCTATATGAGAAAAATCTGAACAAGGCTATTAATTGAGAGAGTTCCAATGATGCCAAGATAGGCTGTAGTCTTGTTTCAAATCTGAAATTGGTTCTAAATAAAAGAAAATTTAGTTTACCAACTAATATTCTCTAAGAAAATATGTTAAATGCTTTCAATACTTAGAATTATTCATAAATGAAACAATATTTTAGATTTTACTTAATATCAAAAAAGTTTTCATTCCTTTGTATTACAGTTAAGGAAAAGATTTTTAGGTTCTCATTTATATTTAAAAATTCTTTACAAGTATAGCTAATGAAGGTTTGAATAAAAATTAGCAATAATAAAAAATAAATTTTCTTTTGAAAGGAAAGATGTGAGAATAGCCTTTCCTATTTTAATTACAATTCTTAGTCTTTCAATATTTATTTCCTGATAGTTTCAGGAAATATTAATCAGTAAAAATAAAATCTTGTCACAGATTATGTAAAAAAAACACATCAGGGAAAATTTATCTTCCTTTCTCCTTGCTGATAAAATAAGACATAAAACTAAGTTTTTATTTCCCCAAAGAATAAATGTCATTGGTCAACATTTTCTACAGCTCACAACTGTCAGGCAATTGAAAATAAAACTAATTTAAAAGGCACAAAATGTTTGCATAATTTGGAGGTGGATGACAAATTTCACTAGTAATAAGCTAGCTCTGATTTATAGATCAGAAAGAAACCAGTTTCAGATATTGCTAGATATGAAAATCAGTGTCCTTTTGTACCTACTTTAAAGTTACCACTTTTCAAAACCAAATCAAACCTCATTTAAAAGTTTCAAACAAGGAAGACATTTCTAATAGTAAACAGGGAAAAAGGCAGTAGAGTGTTCAATGTAGCTGAAATATAACAACCTTTAATACAAAAATTTATACTTTCAGTATTTAAAAGTTGAAATAATATAATTAAACTAATATGTAGGAAGAGTTTGAAGAGAGGGTTTTGGTTATTTTTCTTAGATGCACCTTTTCTTTTTTAATTTTTTCAATCCACGACAACCTTCACTTGACAACAGAGTTTGAACAGTTGAGTTGTGAGAATGTGAGCAGCTGCTGTTATTATAACTAAAGGTCTGTCTATGGCTTGAGTCTGAGAGACCACATGTTCGGCTGTCCTCTCATCTTGCCATCCTCACCAATTAACTATTAACATGGAGGGCTGTACACATGCTCTTGGGGGCTCTTTAACAGGCTTCTTGGCGAGTGGCACAACTACACAGCAGGGATCTGGGAACTGAGTAATGCTGGAATATAGGGACGCCACCCGTAGTTTTGCTCATTCTAATGACACTTTACTCCACAGTTCAGCATGTAACAAAGTCTGTTTTTAACTTAGCCATTTTCACATTCATTTTAGTACAATGTCTTTGGGCAGACACTAAAACTATATTCTAATAAGAGATTATATGAGAATAATGTTACTTCACAGGGAAAATTGTTCAAGACTATATATACATGATTTAAGTCAGTCGTAGGATATTTGCCAAATAATTTTAGTGTTTTCTTAACAAATGTTTGGAGTTTATTTTTATACATGTGCTTCAAAGTATGCTTGTCATTTTACTCTGTGTTATTATGGAAAAAATCTTTAACTCAAAGGAAATAAAAAAAATTCAAGCTTAATTGTGAGGCCAAACAAAATATTTCAAACGCAAAGTTAAAAATCTTGCTTGTTAATTCTACTTGCAAGTCTTATTATGACAATAAGTTAAAATCAGTTTTGAGTCTACGTCATTATTTTCCCTATTTTAACTTTTCCCCCTCTTTGCAATTTCCCTAACTATGTGTTCCTTGCCTACAATGAAATTAAACATGGGAAGCATGCCAAAAGTACAATAAAGGGTAACTAATCATTACTGTACAAGTCTGACAGAATGCTAATAACTAATATAAGAACACTGATTGGTTGGTTTAGCACTCTAAGAGATGAAGATACTTTATGTATTTTTAATCTAGTGTTACTTTATTTATAGATGCTTAATTATATGACAAAATTTCCAAGGATATCAAACTACATTTCTAATTCCTGCCAGAAACTATTTTACTATCAACATCCAAGTCCAAGCATCCAAATACCTACATATATTATTTTCCATCCTTTTACATTGCTAAAAAAGCCCCATGGGAATAGGAACTTTGTCATATTCAATACTACATTCCCATGGGTGCCTAGAATAGTGCTTGCTATCTTCATTGAATAAATGACTAAGCTAAATTACCTTTAGTCATTTCAATCACAATTGAAACTTCAATTTAGTCTCTAGAGATGGCAATGGTAATAGTGGAAAGGAAATTTACATATGATGTTAAAAGAGTTTTGTTACAACATGGCGATAATACTAACATCTGGATGGATATCTAACTTTATCTATGCCTTGGAGTCTGTCTCAGGTCTAATCTATGAGAAGCTTCCAGTGTTTCTCATAAAGAGAATTAGGGAACTAAAGATTTCTATTTTTTTTTTATATTGGGGGTTGAACCCTTGGCTTTGTGAATGCTGATCACATGAGCTATGACCCCAGTCCCTTGGATGCATTGACAGACTTTACATCTTATCATTGTAGACTGATCTCTGTTCAAATTCTCAGTTTTGGAGGTCTGTTTAAATAATATATAGTGAAGATAACATAAACTGAATGCCTACAATGTGCCAGCAGTGTCTCAGTTCCTGATATTGCTAATCTTTTGACTTTTACATTTTGCCTAGATTTTACAGAGGAAGAAGTTGAGGCTGAAAAAAAGTTAACATTTGACTAAGATCAAATAACTTATAAAGGCTCTCTGCCTCCAAAAGTACTGGCTCTTCCTATCAATGAATACTACTTTATACCTAGTATTTTTCTTAATTTTCTTAATTTTTCTTACTGAATAAGCAGCATAACATGCTAGTTAAAAGTTCAGTAACTAGGGGCAGGAAGAAAATGCTTAAGTCTAAATTCTGTCCTTTACTAGCTGTGTGAACCTGGGTAAAGATAATGAGAATACTAACTACCTATAAGTTTGATATGTTTTTGGTTAGATTTCTAATCATACTGCTTCCAGTTCTTATTCTTTTCTTAGACTGTTTTCCTTGCTAGTCTTTAAAAGTTATAAAGAGCTTTATCCCCTACTTATATGATGACTGATTTTCTCCTAAATATTTAGATATAGAAACAAATACATGGTTAGAGACTCATATTTAAAGAGGAAGAGACTGAGTGATTGATCATGATACTAGAGATTGAATACAGGTCTTCATGCATGCTAGGCAAGCACACTACCACTCATCTACATTACAGCCCATTTTTAAGTTTTTATTTTGAGACAGGATTTTACTATGCTGCCCAGAGGACCTTGAGTTTGGGATCCTCCTGCCTCAGACTCTTGATTAGCTGGAATTATAGGTGTCTGCAACCACTACACCAGCCATCAAGTGATATTAGGGTCAGGAGACTACATGATAGCTTTGCAAAATTATGCAGGGAAAATAGAATGAAAAATGTGGAAATATTAGAAGGTTGTAAAGGGAGTTCAAAACCCAATTGAGTCAAATGTATGAAAGATGATATATCATGAGCTCTGTAATGTTTTGAACAATCAATAAAAAAAAAAGAAATCATTACTTGATCTGTGATGAAGATGGGCTGACTTGACATCACCTGATAGAATCACTGTTTCCCTTAAGCAATGGCAAAGAAATCACTGTCATAGACATTCTTAATTGGACAGGAACCTCTTCTCTAAGTAATAATTACCAAAGAAATAGCTTTTTATAAGTGTCTCCTCTTCCTTTTCTCTCTCCCTCCCAGGAGTTTCTTTGTAATAAGTTTGAAAAGTTATATATATACACATATATTCATTTCATAATCATTTATATATTCATTTCAGAATCATTTTTCTTTGCACTTATGTAAAAGGAAACATATACTCATTTTTTGTCTTCTCTTGCCTGGAATGGAATAAATTTTCAGCTTAATCTTTCACATAATCTAATTTGCCAAAGATTTTACAATGATAGTTTTCTTGTTAAAAATGCTGAATAATAGCAATGTAGAACAATAACTTTTCTTCCTAATGGAATGCTACATCATCAAAGATAGTTAATAATTCAAGACAATAGGATGTAATGTGACAGAGGGGAGAGAAATTTAAGTTTTAGAATTAAGAAGATTTGAGTTTGAATACCATCTTTCGATGCATAACAGACATGTGATACTGGAGAATCAATTAACCTCAGTTTAATCTTCTTTGTAGTTGACACCACAGCTATCTCTGAGAATTGTTGTGATGATTTGAGATGGTATGTGATTTATTTGTGAAGATGTTGGGGTGTGGAGTCAGGGAAAGACATTGGCAGCGTCACTTAACAACTAGGTGACCTGGGGAGAACAGAGGTTAAAAACTACCTATAGGGTACACAGAACATAGGTTTATGGTAAAGATTCAAGGACATAATGCTTGTGAAGTGCTTGGCCTGTATACTCATAGTAATAGCACAATTGGTAGTAGTAGGAATATAGCAGTATTTTCACCAATATCTGATGAATCTGTTTCAGGTTTAATTTATTATCAAAATCGAGAAGCTTGTTATGTCTAACCCAATTATTAGTAAAGTATTAACTTCATAATACATAAAGTATTAACTTTATGTTCCTTTTTAACAAGGAACATAATGAAAGTATGGGTATAATGTCTAATAGAATTAGAAAAAGAAATTTCATACACACACATACACACTACACACACACACACACACACATTAGTTTTAAGATCATAGTAACAATGTAAGTTCAGGATATTCAGTACAAAGTCCATAAAGGATAACACTGAGTTAGTTATCCTCTCATGACTATTAGAAATAAATTCTACTGTCCAAGGAATCAAAAGTAACTCTTTATGTCAAAATTTTCAGTTATAATATTAAAATGTTCTGTATGACTAAATGTTACATTATTATCAGAAAGTCATATGAAGAAAAGTATAAACATCTGACCCTGCCTTAACAAAACCACAGTGTAGTAGATATTTGGGATTATATAAAATGACACATTTGAGGCAAACAGAAGTTTAGTAAATAGTACTACTAATAAAAAAATAATCAGTACATGTGAAGTACATTAACATAAAAGTAGAATTAACTAAGGAAACCAAAAAGTGTTTGAGAACATGAACAAAAATTGTGTAAAAAATTCAAACCGGAATACATTGATCCATTAGTATAAGATCAAATTATGAAACATTTAGAAGAAAACATAAAAAAAAGATCTTGCAGAGGACCAAGATTGGTAAGATTAAGCAGGTGAGAGAGAAACCATAACTATTTAAAAAACTGGTAAGTTAAACCTCATTAAGACTTTAAACTTTTATCATAGCCATTGCAAACTGTAGCTAAAATGTATCAGGAATTATACAACTTGATAATGAGGTGATTACTCAACTAAAAATGGACAAAAAACTTGACAAAAAAAGCTATTCAGGTGGCAAAAAAGCACACAACATTATTCCTAGTCAAGGAAATGGAAATTAAGACCACAACACCATACCATTTCTCCACTAGTTGGGGAGGATAATTTTAAAAGTCTTACCTGGATAAGATGTGTTGGCATTGTGATGATACAGGCTGACAGAGAGGTTCTTAGAAGACCTCGGAGAACATAGAGGAACTTGGTAAGGCTGTGACTGTTGTTACAGTTTTCCGTACAGCAAACGTCATCTCCCCATAAAGGTGAACCAAGATTCTGAATTCCTATTCTTAAAATGTTTTTCTGTTTTTTCTAAAAGAAATGGGAGGGAAGTAAACACATAAAGTTTTGTTAATTGATAGGATACTTCTTTTATTAGCCAGTTCTTATTTTTATTTATAACACCAGGAACACAATGTCAACAAATATGTTAAAAATTCAAGCTGTATTAGTAATAAGGTAATATAAAGGAAATCTTTTAGATTACAAGAGTATATATACAAAAAGAAAAACAGAACTAAACCAGGCATGATTGTGTAACTGTAGTTCTAGCTACTCAGGAGGGTGAGACAAGGGGAATGTTTGTATCCAGAAGTTTGAGGACAGCCTGGCAACATAGAAAAACTCTGTCTCTAAATAAGTAAACAAACAAACAAACAATAGAACTGATTTTAATCATTTTTGGAAAATTTAAAGAGTATGACATACTTAAGCTTTAAATTGTGTCTAAATTTTATCAGTGATTATGCTAAGAATTATGTGGGAGGCAGTTAATATGTACGAGATCACAGGAAACAAAGAGAAAAATCAAAATTGAATGCTTGCAAACTTGTCCTTAGTATTTAGAAAATTTGAAAATTCTATAAATATTTCAATAAATTATAAATTGCTCAATATTTCTCATTTAACTTTATCTACTGTCTGATCTTTTTTTTGAAAAATGTTTAAGATGTTAAGATGTGAAACACTTTGGTTTTATATTTTACACTTGTCTCTAGGTTTTCCTCCTGAGACTGTTTGTATAATAATAAAAATTCAACATTTTTCATAAAATTTTAAAGTTGAACTTTTAGAATTTGAGCCTACTGACATTAATGTCACAATAATAGTGATTGATATTTCTTGGGGAAAGAATATTTAAAAATCATTAAAGAAAACCCAGGATGATTGTCAGTAAGTGTTTGCCAATAAATGTGTTTAATAATAAATTTTACTGTTTGTGTTATTTTAACTGAACAAATGTTTTGTAAATGCTTTCCCTAGAAATCTAACAAAATTTCTGGGCAAAAGAAAGAGGTGTTAACAAAACTTGGCACATGCAAATATTTGGAAAATCATTATTATAATTCTAATGGGAAACATAATATGTTCTTTCTTAAATCTATGATTTGGAATATGTGCCACTTTAAATATAATTTATGATGAAACAGGATCCTAAAATTTATTACAAGTTGTTGTTATAAATACAACTAATAAAATTTTTAACCAATTAGTTATTGTCCAACATAGCTTATCTATTTCTCTGATATTATAGATGAAAATTGAATTTGTGAGCTCTTTTTTCAAGTAGAATTTATTGACAAAGAAAAGTAAGGAAAATGAATGAAACACTGAAATGTTACGAGGAAAATCCAAGGGAACAATAGGTGAAATGAATAACACTGGGACTGTTTGATCTGGACTATGAAACAAAGTAGATTCCAGTCAACACATACAGTTCTCTCTCAGTATCCATGGGTGATTGGTTCTAGGGCCCCCTGTGGATACCCAAATCTGTGGATTCTCAAATCCTATATATAAAATGATGCAGTATTTGCTTAACTTACGTACACACATCCTCTTGATTACTTGAAATTATCTCTAGGTTAATTATAATATCTAATACAATGCAAAGATTAAGAAACTAAAACTGTTTAAGAAACTAAAACCGGTGATACTTTAACCTATGGTCACCATTACCTACTATTGTTGTCTCAAAATGCACTGGTTATGCTGTATTATTTGGGACTAAGGAAAAAAAAAGTCTATGCATGTTCAGTATTGGTGATTTCTTTTTTTCATATAATTTTAATCTATAGTAGATTGCATCAGAAGATATGTAACACAGGGTCAACTGTACAGTGTTTTAAAATTTAGTTTTCTCATATTTAAGATTCATAGAATAGACTAAAATATTGTCCTATGATACCATAAAATTCTTCAAATATATGAAAGGATGCAGTGGCCTGGATAGATTATAACAATGAGATTTCAGAAAAAGGAGTTTCCTAAGAATTTTAGGTAAAAAACTTCATGACACCAAGGACCTGAACTAAATTGATGCTATCAAAGCAGTTACCCTAATTTTCTTTTCTGGATTGTGTTAAAGTTATGACAGATAACCATCTAAGTAAGACACCCTATGTTATAATCTCAATGGTCCATAAAAATTGTTCTTTTTTAAAATTTCTGTATTACTTAAATAAAGTGAAAAAATATACAAGGCATATGTTAGAAATATAAATGTACATCTGTGAAATACAATGGGGCATTATTTTTCTCATTTTCTTATTACTTAGAATATCAAAATTAAGTTAAATAGCAAAAATTAAGGCTGATTTTGTTATCTCTAAGCTTATCTAATGATAACAAGCTTAAGTTAGACTCCTAACAGGAAGAGCCATCTAGAAAAAGGGAATAAGAACCTTACCCCCGCACCCCACCAAATCCAGATGTTAGAGTGAAACATGAAGTAAAGGGGAGCAGCATCATATTGTTTCCCTGTTAGTGTTTAATAAACTAAAACTGGCGATACTTTAACCAATGGTCACCATTACCTATTATTGTTGTCTCAAAAAGCACTTGTTATAAGTTTGTAACAAAAAACACTGTTAGGTATAGAATCAGGAGCTACAGAAGACTTTGACAGACATACTGACGTACGCATACAGAAGGAATGAAATTCTAAGCCAAAGAATGAATCAGTGATAAGATATTTAAGTCAGTAGGTATACAGCACATCAGAACACAATTGAGCATAATATTTGAATACAAGGAATACAGTTTTATTTTTAAAAGTATGATGGTAATTGCAAAAACAAAGGTCAAATATAAATACCCTGTGTCATTTGGAATATCTCCTTTGTTGTGCCATATAATAATGGGTAACTGTGTGGTATGGTTAGATTTAATATCAAGAAACTTTTGCTGATCACTAAATTTATTCGTAAGGAAATATCTAACATATTTAATGTAATATTGTAAGCAAAATCAATGTTCAAATTTCATTTTCATTATATTTCTTAGATACTTGAAAAATCACAACTTAAGTAAAATTATAACAGCAATTTGTGTTTTCACTCCAAATATCTTTAGCAATTTGCTGTACTACTTATCTTACCAAGGTTAATTGTGAGGTAGCTTATAATAATTCCATCTCCAGAGTGTATTTCTCTCTGTTGTCTCCAACTAGCTCAGTTTATTTGAAAATGTACTAACAGAGAAAATAAGACTTAAATTTCCTTCTAAAAAAGTCAGAACATGATTTTGGCTCAGAAATAATATTTTTTTGAAGTATTGCTTGATAGATAAATAATGTCTTTTGAATTCATCTAAAGTTTGTGAAACAGATGTATAAACTAGGTAACTCAACAAACAGTATAATCTATAATAATATGGAAATTTATTAACTACATTTTAGTTCTAATAAAATTGGAAGTGAATTTTGAAAACAAAATATTGATATATGTTAATTTAAAATTTTTAAGCATTATTGGTATTCATCATAGATATGTCCAACTTAAACCTATTCAATCTTGGGCTGGGGTTGTGGCTCAGACATAGAGTGCTTGCTTAGCATGGGTGAGGCACTGGTTCAATCCTCAGCACCACATAAAAATAAAATAAAGATATTGTGTCCACCTACAACTAAAAAATGTATACTTAAAAAAACCCTGTTCAATCTTTATGAAAGTTAATAGAACTATAGTTCAGAGAACCACACGAGTTCCAGTTTATTGTTTATTAATTTCATAAAAAATTATTGTTTCTTGAAAATGGCATTTTTTTAATACCCAAATATATAATTAAGAAAACAAAAATTTCATTCCATTCCAAGACTAGCTTGTTTGTTAAGGAGTCTTAGGAAGTATCTCTATATGTATGTATGCATGTACATAATTCCTTTTGCAATTTATTGTCTTTACTTTTTTATATTCCAGAAAATTTCTTGCTCTCTGATGTATCATCATTCTGTAAGAGCAGCAGCTCTGCACACTGTACCATAGGAACTGTTATGACATGCCTGTTTCCATAGTTACCACAGCAAGTGGGGAGAGGTGTCTGTCAGGGACCAATTTACCTCTCCAGACGAGCACTGGCACCAAAGGGAAGACATGGTACTCATAAATCTTAGCAAGAACCAAAAATGGAGCAACAAGGATCAAAATAAAATTGTATTAAATACTAAAGATATCACAAAAACTGACATGTGAGAAAGCACCTACAAATAAATTTCTGTACTTCCCCAAATATACACAACTGTTTTTAGCCTACTATTATATGAGCAATCAAAACAAAATTTTAAAATATTATTATTTTTGGCCATAGATAAATTGTTAAATACAGCCATAAAGTTTTACAAGACATTGTAAAATCTATGAATTAATAGCCAATGTAGCTGAGCATGCCAAAATAAGATTTTTTGCTTTTCTGTTTTCTTCAATAAAAACAATGGTGCTTTGGAAATACTTTTGCTAAAATAATGTAAATGTAATAATATAAATCTTTTAGTTGCAGATGCAATTAAAATCACTGAGAAGAAATTTTGAAAGGCATGATATCTTGAAATAAAAATTTACTCATTCTGTTTAACTAACCAGAACATCTTTATTAGTGGAAATTTGGAGAATTTTTAAAAATCAGAGCTACAAAGAATAGTTAAGCTATAAAATATTTTAATACAGCAGTAAAAATGTATCTTTTATTCAATGAGACAACTCAAAGTGCAATATAAGAAGAAATAAAATCTTGAGATAATTCTTACATATAGGGTAATTCAAAATTAAGGCCTGAATGACAGAAACATGAAAAATTTAGATAGAAAAGTACAGATCCTATAGATTTTAAAGTAATTTTCAAATGTAGCTAATTATTAACCCCAGAAGCTATAAACAGATATTTGAAAATAATTAGTGTTGACAATGTGTATGTATATCTTATTTGCATCCACTGAGAATTTAGCTAAAACTCTAAATACACATTAACAGCCAAACTAAGGCTGTCTGTCTCTGCTTATTTACATTCTTTGTGCTTGAAAACAGATTGTTTGCTGTTGTTTCTTTTCTAAGACCTTCTAGGTGCAAACCTGAAGATTTTGAAAACAACATTAGATACATGAATATAAAAGGTTTTGAAAGTATTCAATACCTGGGGATTGGATCCATCAAATCCTTCCTCATAAATGGTGTTCTGGATGAACTGAAGCAGCTTTGTGTAGCCATGAATCAAAGAACTGTTGGTAAGAAGCAGCTCAAATACATAAATGGGCTTTTTAATAGGAACTAAAAAAATCAACACTAAAACCTTCAGTAAATAATTAAAATATTTATATTCATTAGATAACTTAAAAATAAATAAATGTGTCAAATTAGTATTAAATAATCCTAAAATATAAATCAATGCATAATATTAAGTTGCTCAGTGTTTCTGACATCATGGGAAGATAAAAATCTGTGGAGACTGAGATGACTTAATTATGTCAGGCTTAGTTACCTCCAAGAAAATTAATGATTTAATGAAGCAACCTAAAAGATGAAGCCACTATAGTTTTTCAGGAGTAATCATACATAATTAACACATAGATAATGAACTGCTATGCCAAGTACACCTGAATCAATGTTCTGATCACCTGAGCTCATATTCCATCAAAGTTTTAATTTTCTTAGAATAAACTGCTGAAATAATAGTAATTTTAAAAACTTGATATTTTAAAACCACATAAAGACAAGTATAATTTCTTTTAAATTTATTGTTTATCCACTTTCTTTGTTAAAAGAAGACAAAATTGTGTAAATTTAAGAACATAAATTATTTCCCCCATGAAAATTGCATTAATATTACCATTTAAAAATATTTTACAAATACTATAAAATATCTCAAAGAAAATTTAGTACGCATGAACAAAATCTGCTTCACACTAACTGAAGATAAGGTTCTGTCTAATGGACAACCTATGTGTTCTGGCTAAACATCAAATGTCATGACAATAAGAATGTGCTTGGAACATAGCTATTCATAGACTCTGGTATGCATAGTACTATAAAAACTGTGCATAACCTTAAAAACACAAAATTGTTTGCTTTATTGAAATCCTATATATATATATCAATCACATAAGCAGAAAAAAATGCCCTAAAGAAAGAATGAAATATAATTTGAAGTATGCATTCATTCAACAGTAAAGAATATTAAAAGTTAGGATATATACCAGACTGCTTAGTGTGAAAAGTCAGTGGTAGGTGGCTCAACAGAAATATATGCACATCTATGTAAATAAGTTATTGATCAGCCGCAGCTAGCTTAAAGGTATCTATCTTAAGAAACAAAAAAGAAAACCAAGTGAACAGAATTCTCTTCTGTGTAAAACAAATATGGCTTCAGATAATGAGGGATTTGATATTACAGTTATTTCTCCATTTTCAGTGAAAATACAGTAGAATACATGAACATATTTTTTGACTTTCATGAGTGAAGAAATATTTCTATAAACGATATTCTGTAAGGGCAATTTTTTGACTAGTTCATATCTTAACACACATTTTGGCTAATTCAAGTTTTAGAACACAAATGCTACTGTTTGAATCTGCTATATTCAATTGCTATCTGGGTCAATTAACTTTGCACAGAGGGTAAAATCTGCCCAAAGTCCCAGATTGTGAAATGAATTGCAGCCAACCATTTGATGAATGTCACCATGGGTTAAAGGAGGCACATAAACCCAATGTCTCCTGATCCACCAATAATACATCTGTTCAAGATGTTCAAGACCATTATTATTTCATATGATAATAATGATAATATGAGATCCTATAATATTTGTCTTTCTGTGCTTGGCTTATTTCACTTAGTATAAGGTCCTCCAGTTTCATTCAGTTTGTTGAAAATAATAGAATTTCCTTCTTTTCAAAGGTTAAATAGTATTCCATTATGTGTTTTGTATGTATATACACACCACATTTTCTTCATTCATCTGTTGATGAACACTTAGGTTGATTTCATGTCGTGGCTATTGTGAATAATGCAGAAATGAACATGGGAGTACATGTATCCCCCTCAACCTACTAATTTAATTTCCTTTAGATAGAAACCGAGAAGTGGGATTTCTATTCTTAAATTTTGAGGAACCTCATACTGGTTTCTATAGCAGATATAATAATTTATCTTCCCTCCAATGGCTTACAAGAATTCCCTTTTCTTCATATTCTAGCCAATATCTATCTTCTATCTTTTTGAAAATAGCCATTTTAACAGGTGTAAAGTGATATCTCATTGTGATTTTAATTTGCATTTTCTTCATGATTAATGATGTGCATCATTTTTTCATGAACTTATTGTCCATTTGTATGTCTTCTTTTGAGAAATGTCTATTTTATTAATTTGCTCTTTAATTGAGTTGTTTGAGTTCCTAATATATTTTGGGTTTTAACCTCTTAACAGACATATTTTCTCCCATCCATAAGACTATATCTTCACTCTGCTGATTGTTTCATTTACTGTGGAAAATAGGAAGGTTCTTTCACATGAGAACAAAAATGAAGACATAAAGATAATACATCTTAATTGCTTTCCTTATTTAGCATTGACACAAAACAATCAAATTGTCAACAATTCTTTGAACTTATAAGTAATAAATTTCTGCAACTAATTAGAGTTTAAGGAAAATAAATACTTTGATAAAATAAAAGAAGTTATACTCCATGTATGTATACTATGTCAAAATACACTCTATTGTCATGTATATTTAAAAAGAACAAATTAAAAAAAAGAATTTTGGAGACCTTTTCTTCAGAAAATATAATTTCAATGTATTAAATAAACTGAGATTTCTTTAACAGAAAAGGGAAAAGTCAATACATTTAGGTATATTAATTGGGAATATTAATTTTTAATTTTTAGATACATAGTATTTAATCATTTAAAACTAAAATCATTTACATAATCTGCTATGAAAATACTAAGTACTCTTAATCACCACCTATTCTTGCATTTATACTTACAATAATATTTTTTTTAGAAAATAAATATCTTCTATTTTCATCTAATATTCTGGCTTTCTTATTAAAATTATTTAATTTTAACAACATTTGTGTGTGTGTGTGTGTGTTAATTAGTCTAGCAAAAGAAATTGGCAAGAGGGAAACTCGGTTACAAATATGACACTAGCTGATTTTTAATGTTTCCAAATATTTAACAAAGTTTAGGTTAATCTAAGTTTTTCAAACCTGCTGTAAGGCAGTACATTTTTAATTGTGTATGCTATATTACCTGATTTCAAGTGATTTTAACTTTTATGTTATAATTTGAGATTGTACAATCTATCTTTAAAATTATCACACTACAAAGAATATAAAAATAATAACTAGAAGTCTAATTTTTACCTTTAAAATATTAGGCAGTTAAAATTATCTTTAGTTAAAAAAGGTTTTAACAACTTGGGTAACAGGTGTCAAGGTTTTGTCTGTGAAAATATAAATTATAAAAATTATGTATATGAAATTAAAATAACTAGTTGATAAGTGTATAAAGAGACCTTTGGGTTATTTTTTAAAACAAGACTAATTGATTTTAGTTAAATCAACTGATAATGTTTGGTACACAGTAAATACTCAAAAAACTTTGGCATCAGAGTCACACATAATGAATATAATAACCTTGTGAGTTAAATATAACCCTTATCCCATTTTATAATTGAAAAAAATAAGATTCATTAGGGATCTGTCCAAGGGATCTGTCTTACAACAATTAAGTGATAGAAGTGTCACTTAAAATTTAATTTTTCTAAAACTTCAATTTATCTGCTCTTTTGGCTACACTGAGATAAAACCTAAGAATGAGATTTAAATTCAGTGAAGTCTATGGGTTCAAATATACTAATGGGGCTTATAGGAGGTCTGAACATGGCTTCATTCAACATGCCAAATGAAGCATTTGGTGTATAACTTTAGGAAGAAATTTCTCTTTTATTTGTATCTTTGAAGCTTTTACAAATGGACCTTAGTTGTATTAATTTGGAACAAAATGTGTAAAAAACCCCACGGTGCTGAACACTGCAGATTTATAAATACATAACCAGCTACCAGTATTGCATGATAGAAATTATGCTGAAGATCTGGGTTACTAATCCTACCTGTGCCAATAAATGTAGCTAATTGTGTGACATGAGGCACACAATTTCTTTAAATTTTCTACTCTGGTCTTCTAAATTTTTTCAATTATAAAGTTATGTCAAGTAAATGATCTCTGTTGTCTATTCTGACTTTAAAATTATATGATCCAAGAATGATGTTTCTCATTAAAATCATTTGTTGCTGGGTCTTTAAAAATAAGAACTTCTGATTTGAATATTTATTTATTTTTTTTAAAGAGAGAGAGAGAGAGAGAGAGAGAGAGAGAGAGAGAGAGAGAGAGAGAGAATTTTTAATATTTATTTTTTAGTTCTCGGAGGACACAACATCTTTGTTCGTTATGTGGTGCTGAGGATTGAACCCAGGCCACACGCATGCCAGGCGAGCACGCTACCACTTGAGCCACATCCCCAGCCCTGATTTGAATATTTAACTACTATATCATTCCTAGTTAGGATTAATTTAAAATAAATATGAATAATTTTTACTTTATTATGAAAATAAATGAGAAATATTATTTGTATCACCAGAATTCTAGTTGCAGGTATATTTCAAGAATTCATCTATGTACAGCAAATAGTGAGATATACTTGTAAGGAAGTAGGCACAATATCCAGTGTCTCAACTAACTGTATAAAACAGTTTGCTAAGCTAAAGATATATTAGCATATAATTTGCATGTGACTATAGACATTGTGAAGTCTGTTCACAAGTAATTTTCAAGTTAAAATTTTTCATTACTATTACCCTGAAGGCTATCATTTACTCTAATTTTTCTTCTTTTATGCTTTTTACCTAACATCAAGTTAGATTCTCTTTACCATGGAAGCTCAACTTAAGAGAAGGACAACTTAAGAGAAGCTCAACTTAAGAGAAGAATCTAAGAATGTATGCACAGGCATAAAGGAGAACAATGACTAGCAGAGATATTTGAACCAAAACTGATACATATTTTTAAAAAATGAGGATATATAAACTACATGTTTAGGCTAATAAATCCACAGTCTGACCAGGAGAAGCAATGACCCTTCAAGAAAAATAATTCAGCTTGTATTATTCTGACTTACTTTCATTACTAATGTAAATTAGTCATTAGATTATGTCTCTTACAACTCCTCTTTACTGCTGTGATTTAGGCTATTACAAATCTTTCTAATACTCTAACCTTTCAGTTTCTTGGATTCTCTTCCAATAATGTTGACTCCATTCTAAGCTAATTACTCCCATTGTTATACCTTAGTCTGTGTCATTATCAATAACTGCTATCCTTCTGTAATCATGAATTCATGCATTCTCCTTCCTATTACCACCACTTTCAATTTCTACTTAGTAACCTTATGAAATCATTTGCCTCTGCTTATCTTTATATCATTATCTACCACAGTTTTTGTTCTTTTTGGTGGTACTGGGGATTGAACCCAGGGCCTCATGCATGGTAGGCAAGCGTTCTACAACTGAGCTATGTTCACAGCCCTACTCACCTCTCTTGATATACTCTTACAAGTGATTAGCAGTTTTGATTCATAGTCACTTTTTGTCTTCCTTCCTTGCCCTTGCTTTGTCATTCTTACTTAGTAAAACTACTATTCTGATTTGTCCAACTTTCTATCCATGTCACATCTGCCTCAGTGATGCTAAAAATGGTCAGAAAAGGGCCCACTCAGTGGATGAATATGACTTTATTAATTCATGACCAAAAACTTCAACAGGCTCAAGGCTACATGGCAGTCTCACTGTACATACTTTCAGTCTCCTAGATGACAGTCCCATTCTTTCTTCGTTTTCATTTAAACCTCCAATATCTTTTCCTGCATCTTTATTCTCAGCTTCTGAGCATTTACTGAGAAAGAAACAAGAGACACCCACTACTGTATTCTTACTGCTGTAGTTTGGATATTTATGCTTCCCAAAATTCCCATTGATCCTAATCTTTAATAGTATTAAGAGACAGGGCCTTTAGGCGGTGATTAGGTCACTTCAGGAGTGGGATTAGTACCCTTAAAAATGAGATCAAAGGCAGCTTGTTTGCCTCTTTTGCTACATGAGTTGATAGCAATATCTGTGAATGAAGGAGTCCCTCACCAAAACTTGACCTCTTTGGCACTCTTGACTTAGACTTCCAAGCCTCCAGAATTGTGAAAAATAAATTTCTGTTATTTACAAACTATCTAGTTTATGGTATTTTATTGGAGCAGCCCAAAGGGACTAAGATATTATCCATCAGCCTGTGCACTCATACACATTGTCTTCTCACATGCTGCCATATGTGAAATATCTAAACGCCTATAACTAAGCCATAGGATGTCACTCCAGTAGTTCTCCCTTCTCTCTTCTATGTTAATAACTTTTCCCTTTTATTGAATATTTCCTATAAATATATAAACATATTGTTATCTCTTTCAAAAATTAAAAAACAGCCAAGGTGCCGTGGCGCATGCCTGTAATCCCAGAGGCTCGGAAGGGTGAAATAGGAGGACGGCGAATTCAAAGCCAGCCTCAGCAAAAGTGAGACCCTGTCTCTAAATAAAACACAAAATAGGGCTGGGGATGTGGCTCAGGGGTCGAGTACCCTTGAATTCAATCCCTGGTACCAAAAAAAAAAAAAATTAAAAACACCTCCTCATCCCAGTTTCTCTGCTACCTATTACTCTATTTCTCTGCACCCAAACACCTTAACTTTCCCAGTGTTTGGTGTCCTCAGTCAATCCTCTCCTTACATTTTCATTTAAACACATTCCAGCTAGGATTTCACCACCATCATCCCATTAAGACTACTTTTATTGTGGTAACCAATGATCTCCACTAACTAATCTCATACGTATATAATTTTGTAAGTTTAACAATTTTAAGTCAGAACTCAGATACCATATAATTCACCCACTTGAGAATGTACAATTTGTTGGTTTCAGTATACCGACAGAATTATGCAACTACAATTTTAGAATATTTTCATCAATTCAAAAGGAATCTCAAATTCATTAGTATAACATCTTTCCCCAATTATCCCAGCTTCCCCAGGCCCTATCTGTCTCTATCTACTGGCATATTCTATACTTTCATGTAAATGAAATTATACAAAATGTTGTCTTATGAGCTATGGTTTGAATGCCTATCTTCTCCAAAACTAATGTTAAAATTTAATTGCCACTAACAGTAAGAAGAGATGAAATCTTTAGGAGATGATTATGCCATTAGGGCTCCATTCTCATGGGTGGGATTGGTGCCAGAACAAAAAGGATGAGTTTAGTCCTCTCTTTGCATGGCTCTTCTGCAGTTCTGCTTTGTGAAAAACAGCATTCCTCCCCTCAGGAAGGAAGCAGAAACTTACTTTAACAGACACAAAACCTGATGACACCTTGATCTTGCACTGCCCAGCTTCCAGAACCATGAGAAATACATTTCTATTGTATATAAGTTACCAAGTGTATTATATTATAATTGCAAAAACAGACTAAGAAAACTAGTTTCTGTTATTTACCATGTTTAAAGATTCATCTTTTTTGCAACATATATGGGTTCTTTGTTCCTTTTTATGGTGGTGTAGTGGTCTATTGTATGGGCTTATAATACTTTGTTTATCCATGTTTCAGTTGATTGGCATTTGGGTTGTTTCTACTTCTGGGTTACTATGAATAATGCTATGAGTATTTTGTACAGGTATTGCTTGAGGACATACTTCTGGACATATATCTAGGAGAGGAACTGCTGTGTCAAATGAAAACTCAATATTTAAGTTTTTGGGAATATGAGAGACTATTTTTTGAAGACATTATGTTAACATTCACATTAGTATAACAGAATTTTGATTTTTCTACATCCTTATCAACACTTGTTATTATCTGACTTTTGTTTTTATTTATTTATTTTTTTCTGCCTGATTTTTGATTGTAGTTTTCCTAAGATGGTGGTGAAATGATATCATCTCATTGTGTTTTTGCAGTTTGTTTTCATTTTGGCTTGGTGTATCTTTATTTGTTATTTTACTTTGAATATTCCTTTATATTCAAAATTTAAAATGCATGTTTGGGGTTTATTTGTTGTTATTAAAATACAGATAGATTTGTTAAAAAATATTTTTTTAGTTATTGATAGACCTTTATTTTATTCATTCATTTATACATGGTGCTGAGAATCAAACCCAGTGCCTCACACACACATCAGGCAAGCGCTCTACCACTGAGCCACAATCCCAGCCCCATAAAATACAGAAAGATTTTCAATGTGATCTTTTTTCTTTTTAATTACGGTAAGAACACATAACAAATATATTCTATCTCAATGATTTCTAAGTGTATAGTTCAGTAGTGTTAAGTATATTCACACTGTTGTAAAGTAGACCTTCAGAACTTTTTCATACTGAGAAACCGAAACTATATCCATTGAAAAACGACTCCCTACTTCCCCCTCCCTGCAACTCCTCATAACTGCCATTTTACTTTCTATTTCTATGAATTTAATTACTTTAGATATCCTATATGAGTAGAATTATACAGAACTTGTCTTTTTGTTACTGGTTTATTTCACTTAGGATAATGTTCTCAAGGATGATCCATATTGTAGCATATTACCTTCCTTTTCAAAGCTGAATAACATTCCATTGTATGTGTATATGTTCATGAGTGTATCCAATTTTGTTTACCCATTAATCAGCTGGGTACACTTTTGGGCTGCTTCCTCTTGGCTAGTGTGGATAATGCTGCTATGAACATTATTATTCTACACATGACTGTGTAAATAACCCTTTATGGCCCTTCTTTCAATTCTTTGATATATATACATATCCAGAATCATTACTGGTGGGTCATATGATAAATCTGTTCTTAACTTTTCTGAGGAACTGCCACACTGTTTTCCATTGTAGTTGTACTCTTTTACAATCCATCAACGGTGTACAAGAGTTCCAAGTTTTCTACATCCTCACCTAAACCTGTGATTTTCTGTTTTTATTGTTGTTGTTGTTTCTAGAAGACAATCATCATGATGTAGTGGTGAGATAATATTTCAAAGTTTGACTTGTGTTTCTCTAATGACTATTGATCTGGAGCTGCTGAGCATCTTTTCCTATGCTTTTTGGCCATCTATACATTATCTCTGGAGAGATGTTTATACAAATATTTTGTCTACTTTTTAATCAGTTTGTCGTGTGTGTGTGTGTGGTTGAGTTGTAGAGTTATTTATATTTTTTTGAATATAACCTTCTGTGTATGTATATTCTCCCATTCCTTAGGTTGCCTTGTCACTCTGTTGAGTATGTCCTCTGATGCACATAAGCTTAAATTGTCATGTAGTTCTATTTGTCTGTTTTTGCTTTAGTTCCCTGTGCTTTTGGTGTCATATCCAAGAAACAATTATAAAATCCAATGTCATAATGTCATAAAGATTTTCCTTTATGTTTTCTTTCAGTATTTTAATAGTTTTGAATCTTATGTTTAGGTCTTCAATCCATTTTGAGTTAATTTTTTGATATTACTTAAGATAATAATCCATTGTCCTTCTTTTGCATCCTGTTTTTTTCAGCTGTTTGTTGAAGACTGTCCTTTCCCTTTGAGTGAAATGGGGAACCCTTATTAAAGATTATTTGACCATACATATAAGAATGTACTTCTTGGTTCTCTATTTTATTCCATTAGATTGGATATCTATGTCTGTCTTTATCTCATACTATTTTTATTTTAAATAGAATTTTATCCCACACTATTTATACCATACTGTTTTAATTACTGCATCTGTGTAATGTATTTTGAAATCAGGAAATATGAGGCCTTCAATCTTTCCTCAAGATTATATTGACTACTGAGGGTCCCTTGAGATTTAGTCCCTGTATGATTTTAAATAAACAAGTTAAACCTGTTGTGTCTATTTCTCTCCTTTTAAAATTGGGATAATATTACTAACTTCATAGAATTTTTATAAGAACTAAATGAAATAACAAATATAATATCTTAAGAACAATAAGTGACAGAAAGTCAGTGCTTAATAATTATTAACTATTATCACCTCCCCCGCCCCTGCCCTATGATAAATATAACATGGTAATGCTCCAATTGTAGGATGGATGGAGGTAAGAATGAGACTAGATGAACCAAGGTATGTACTTGAAGAGGTAAGAAGGTATGGAATTAATACAACATTGTCACCTACAATTACCGAGTGAGTGGCCAGGATATTTGTGATTGTGTCCTTTAATCCACTTGCAGAAGTGAGTTAAGTTAGGTTGGGAGGGACAGGGAATATGGTGACTGCTCATTTAGGGGCCTATATTTAAGGAGAATTGATAATTCAAATATATTTTTCTTTCTTTCTTATTTTTTTAGGGAGGTGGGTACTGGGGGTTGAACCCAGGGACACTCAACCACTGAGTCACATCCCCAACCCTATCTTGTATTTTATTTAGAGACAGGGTCTCACTGAGATGCTTAGCCCATGACTTTTAATGAGACTGGCTTTGAACTCATAACCTTCCCGCCTCATCCTCCTGAGCTGCTGGGATTACAAGCATGTGCCAATGTGCCAGGCTCAAATATATTTTTCTTAAATGAAAGAAATGGGAGAGGGAAAAGAGCTGATTGTATCCAAATGAAAAAATATTCCCAAGTTATTATATTTTTCCCCAAGAATAAAAATAGTTTCAGTGATTTAACAAAGATACATATTATTTATAATGAATTTCAAATGTAGAAACAGAAATAATAACAATGATTGTTTCCCAAATTTACTAAGCCTTTAAAACTGTGCCAGCCATTGTGTACTAATTGCTATGTTTTCATTATGAAATAAAAAGGGCCTCTACCTATAAAGTAATTTCCATTAGCACCCCAATTTTACAGCCTAAGAAACAAGGGTCCAGAGAGGTGAAGCAATGCGTACAGCTAGTATTCAACAGACTGTCTAATGAAAAAGCCTTCATGTTTAACTATACTGTTTTTAAAAAAGGTTTAAAAAAAAGCAAAGCAAAATGTCACCCAGAATGCTAACATGCAGACATAATTACTATTAGACTACTGATTCATATCCATAAAGACCACTTTCTACAGTATATGTCATGCATTATATTTTAAATTTTGTTTAATGATCTATTTTTTAAATCTCTTCATTGGCATGCAAGGTAATATACTCTTTGGATGCATTTGTTGATATAGGAGACTGTTTACAGATTTTCAATGTGACACACACAGCTATGATTATGATTATCATTCTTTCTTTCTTTTCTTTTTTTTTGGTGCTAGAAATTGAATCTAGGGCCTCACACAGGCTGGGCAAGTGCTCTACTATCTAGCTGTATCCCCAGCCCTTTTAAAATTTTCAGTCAGGATCTCACTAAATTGCTCAGGCTGGCCTCATATTTCTGATCCTTCTGCCTCAGTCTCTAAAGTTGCTGGAATTACAGTTGTGTGCCACCATGCCTGGCTAATAATCATTATTATATATACATGTTTGCTATTTTATTATTTCTTTATAAATTCCTAGGAATGGTATGATGAAATAAAGATAATATATGCCATAACTTGATACCCTTTCCTGGAGTGTTTTAATAACCTACACTCCTATAACTAACATGAGTGATTGTTTTTCCACATCATCTCTAACACAGGGCATTTCTATTTTAAATGCCTGACAGTTGAAAATACTCTCTTTGGTTCAGATTTACATTTCTTTGATGTAGTAAGGTTTTCTGGCTACTACTTTTATATGTTGTTTTGAGAACATACTTTTTGTAGTCCCATTTGTCTATTTTTTTATTGATTTTAAAATTTTTTATGTATGACAGCAGAATGCAATACAATTTATAGTACACATATACAGCATAATTTTTCATATATCTGGTTGTATATAAAGTATATTCACACCAATTCATGTCTTCATACATGTACTGTGGATGATGTTTATCACATCCTACCATCATTTCTAAGCCCCTGCCCTCTCCTTTCCCCTCCCATCCCTCTGCCCTATCTGGAGTTTGTTTATTCCTCCCATGCTCCCCCTCCCTACTCCACTATGAATCAGCCTCCTTATATCAGAGAAAACATTCGGCATTTGACCATTTGTCTATTTTTGCTTTTATAACCTATGTTTTCCTCGACTATTCTCCACAATTATTGAAAACTGTTTCTCTGTTAAGTACTATTCTTAGCACACTACTTACTACATTTAGTTCTTAGGAAAGTTGATAATTTTTGCTCATTTTGTTTTGGGTATGAAGTTTTACTTACCAATTTAATGATGATCTGAATTCACTGAATTATATAAATATTTTTATAATTTTTAAAAATTCTGAAACAATCTCAAATTTAAAAAAGATATAGAACAAGTATAGGAGAAAGAACTTTTATTCCTATTCCACTTGCGAGTAAGCTGTTGACATGATGACCTATCACTTCTAAATTATTTAGGGTGTGATTCCTAAAAACAAGGACATTTTTCCACAAGCCATAATAAGCCTGTTGATTTAACCTATTGTTATAATTAGAAAATTGATACTAACACCTAATCCTCAGACTTCATTCAAGACTTCATTCAAATTTAAACATTTACTCTAACCATATCATCCTATGTAGCAAAAGCACTCAGTTCAGAATCATGTGCTGCATTCCGCTGTCACATCTCTTCAGTCTTCCTTTAGTCTGAATGTTCTTTCAATTTAACTTGACTTTAATGAGTTTGACACTTTTAAGTCTGCATCAAAATACAGGCTAGGTTATTTCTCATATTAGATTTAAATCATGCATTTTTGGTAAGAATATAAAAAATATTGCTGACTTTTTTCTCATGACATATGAGTCAGGTGATAAATGATTTTGATTTACTCCATTATTGGCAATGTTAACTTAAGGTTACATCTGCTAGGATTCACTATGTTTTTTTCCCCTTTGTAGTTAATACATATTTTGTGGGGAAATATTTTGAGGCTATTTAAGTATCTTCTTCCATAGCAAACTTTCAATTAATTCATTTATTTATATCAATATGTACTTATAACTTCCTATGTTACGAAATGAGATGTAATTTATTATTATCATTATTGTGAAGCTTGAATTTTCTGCAGTTTGGCCCGCAAGAGTGCCTTTGAACTACCTTCTATGTCCTTTTCCTTGCTATATGAATCTTTAAGCACTTATTCTAAACATAAAAAGATGCCCTACCCCTCTATGTTATGGTCATTATTACCCTAAGTAAATGTATGAAGACCTGAAGGATGCGACTCTACTTTGTGTACAATCAGAGATATGAAAAATTGTACTCTATATGTGTAATATGAATTGTAATGCATTCTGTTGTCACATATAACAAAATTAATAAAAAAAGAAAGTAGTTCAAACAGGATACAGCATATTGATATATTTTAGACTGGAGGAAAGAACCTAATATCCCCTAAAAGAAGGTAAAGAAAGAATATTTTCAGTTAGGATGAGTGCATGTGCGTACATAGTGGAAACTGCAGATTTATAATTTAAAAAACATGATAATGCTTCCTATCACAAAATCAAATTTTTGTCTTTACCACACAAAATAAGGCCTAGTGAATAAATTTTGGGTGTTTAAAAAAATAAAAAGATGTCCTAGGTATATCCTTTTCTTTCCTTTTAGTTAAGCATTTCTTCAGAATCCCAGTTTCTTTGAATGGAGAACAGTATTTGGATATGAATATTAAATATACTTGTTATGTCCTTATTCCAAGAGTTTAAGATATTCCCTCGTATTTTATTCTATTACTCTTATAAGTTCATTCATTATATTACAATCTCTAATTCTTTGGAAATGTAGTTTGATATGAGATGAGGAAAGAATTTCACATTATTATCTCCAAATGATTAGGTACATGAATTTGAGATCCTTTCCCTTATAAAAATGGTGCTTTTTATCATTTAAATTCAAATCCATAAACACATTTAAAAAGTACAGAAAATCCCCTATCCACAGGCAAACACTATTAGCAGTTTGGTTAACATCCTGTCAGATATATCTTTCTACTAGTCCTTTCTTTTACTGAGAAAAATACTACTGGATGCTAAGAGGTGTGCTTATTATTCTGAAAAGAAGAGTATTTTACTAGTGAACATATGTAAATAGAGTTACAACTATATATTTATATATTTAATTTTATCGTTTCTCTTATAGTCTTTCAAAAACTAATGTATTCTGTGAATCTCTCAGATCATCTAAGAGGATTTAGTTTACAGTCTTTCATGAACTTATTTGTCAGCATATTACTAAGTTTCTGGAGTCTAAAGTAATATCTTGAATTAGTGTTATCTTGAAAAAGCATTTGGGATAAGCTATATAAAACTTTATGTAAATAGGATTGGGCTATTTATCCTAGTTATGTAATCGGCTTTTTCACTCCATTATATCTTGGATGCTAAACCCAGTAACTGCCCCAGGTCTCTTAGCAGAAAGAGTTTTCCGTCTGCAGTCACTACTACAATTTTTGCAGCTACCATCAGTCTTAGACCTTACTAAGAGCAACAGTGCCCATTAGCCTCCAAAGGATAACTGAAATTCCCTTTCTACTCTACTTTCCACAAAAACAAAACAAACAAATGAACCCATGTTTCTTTTATATCTAGCCAATCCTTTTAAGTGGCTGTCTTTACCAAGCTCCTGGAATTTTCTTCTAAGTTAATTGAAGACCTTCCATCAGATTTATAGTTCTAATATAAACATCTTATGCTCTGTTTATCCCCACTAATAAGATTAGTAAGTCTTCTACCATTTGCTCTTACTTCTTTTGATTTTATTTGGCAAATGTCAGTCCCATTTGTACCTAGAAATCAGTGCGGATGCAAGAAAGATATCCAGCCTGATAAACTGGTACTATCATAAACATTTGATATTTCTGTAGTTATTGTATTCTTCTAGTCTAAGAACTAAATCTTCCCCCACTGAACCCAAACTCCTAAGAGCTAAGTGTCCATTCCTCAGTGGATGATTACACCTATTATTTCACTGATAAATTATCAGTTCATATCTTCAGAAAAATGCTACTTCTTTGTCTACATGTTCATCCATTCCCTGTCTATTGAATTTTTCCCATCAATGTTTCAATAAAACAAAAGAGAACAATAACAAAAAAAAGTCTTCTCTCATTCCAAGTTCCTTCTAATTATGGTTCTTTCTCTTACCCCCACAAAGAAATTTCCTAAAAGGGTGATGTGATTTCTGCCTGTCTCTCTGAACCCATCCTCTATATTGCTCTTCACATCACTCATTCTGCTTCAGCCACAAGAGCCTCTCAGGTCCTTGAACATAACAAATTCTTTCCTTTCTTAGCATATCTGCTGTTCCCTCTGCCAAGAATACTTCTTGGGCTAGTGCTCTTTTCATAAGTGTCTTCTTCTCATTCTTTAGGTCTCAGCTTCAGAAGGGCCTTACCTGTACACAACCAAAGTATCCCTACTGCCTATCCTCCTGCTTAGGTAGTAGTCCATGGAGAATGTTTTTTTTTTTCTCTTTCTAGTATTATTTATCAAAATTCCTAATTGAATACATGTTTACTTTTTACATTTTGCATGCTTTCTCACTGTCTGTAAGCTACACATTGGCAAGAATAACAGCTGATTTATTTAATATAATAAACCTAGAACTTAGCATAATGCTAGGCTCATAATAGGTGTTTAGGTTCACAGAAGGTGTTTAAATTCAGAGAAGGGGTTCAGTAAGAATTGTTGGATATATGTTTACTTACTTTAGTAAATGACACTATCTTAGTTTTAACATTAGTAAACTGGAAAACAGTCTTGTTACTATTTTTCTCCTCTCCTCAACCCCAACGAGATCAATGAGATCAGAGATGGAAACCAATCAGACCAAACAAAGCCTTATAGAATCTCTGTTAGATGTGGATTTACTTTTGTGAAACAATATGTCACTGGAGGGTTTGAGTCAGTAGTGATAAGAGCTGAGTTATGTTGTAAAATTGGAATATCTAACAAAGTAGGCATTTCGTTACATGCAGCTTCTGAAATTTAAATTAATTAAGTAAAATTAAAAAAAATTAGTGCCTCAATATCATCAGTCACATTGAAGTACTCATTAGTTACACATGGCTAGTAGCTGCTATGATTTTTAGCACAGGTATCAAGCATTTCCACCATTGCAAAAAGTTCAATTGAATAGAAGGTTCAAGAAGGTTAGAAGGTTCCCTAGGAATATTTTTTGAAAAAACAGGAGTCATCAAGGAGCTAAGACTAACACCAATTAGGGGCTATCCCAGGAATTTTGGTAAGAAGTGTGGGTGATTTTGGCTAGCATGTTAAAGGTAAAGGTTATAAAGTAATATCTATATATATTTTGAAGATATAGCTGTCAGGACTTGATGATAGATAATATGTATGGAGAGAGGGAGAGGGAAAGAGAGTCAGAGGTCAAAGATTAGTTTACTGAAGGAAAAAGAGAAATTTGGAAGGATATAAGTAAGCAGGAGAGAACATTCTTATGTAGAAGATACTTGGACTCAGGATAGGTGAGTAAGGCGGGAAGTAATAAAACAAAAACCATAAATAACAATGAAGATAGCACACCATGCATCTTTAGAGATGTAGGATAAGCCACTAAACTCTTTGTGCCTGATGTTCCCCTTAAAGAAAAGAAAGGAGAAAAAATGAAAGGCAAACATGGATTCAGGTAATTTCTTTTCATGGGTCACAGAGAAGGTCAGGACAAAAGATCTCTCTTCAAATTTCCAGATACTATTTTTTACTTTACACAATGTTTTCTCCAATATAAGGAGACTGACTCATAGTAGAGCAGGGAGGGAGAGCATGAGAGGAATAGATGAATTCTACACAGGGAGAAGGGGTGGGAGAAAAAGGAGGGGACAGGGGATTAGCAAGGATGGTGGAATGTGATGGACATCAGTATCCAAAGTACATGTATGCAGACACAAATTTGGTGTCAACATACTTTATATACAGAGATATGAAAAATTGTGGTATATATGTGTAATCAGAATTATAATGCAAAAAAGAATTGTAATGCATTCTGCTGTCATATATAAATAAAAAATTGAAAAAAGAATATATAAAAATAAAAATCTCTCTTCACATTTTCATGTGCATTTCTATCAGTTCTGAGTTTTGTATTAATGTATCATTGACTATATTCTTTTCATAAAGTTTAATGTAGTATTATACATCCATGGCTATATGACTTCTGAATTTTTAGTTTTGACTAGAAGCTTTCTTTAACTCCTTTCTCTTCATTGTGAATTTTCTATTTACAACTTTTAAACATTCTATGGTTTTCTGCTTATCCATTTAAGAGATTTGTATTTTTGAAATAAAATATACTCTTACTTGGCTTGATTTCAGTTATTGGTTTTGCCTCACAAAAGTTATCTGAGTTATTACTGTTTTATGCATCAATGTATTAATTCATCAACTATCAACTGTACATCTGTGTCCTAAATTGAAGAAAGCAAAACCCTTTCCCTCAATGATTTACAATGCTTGAGGGGGAAGAGAATCCCTAGAAAGACAAATAGTTATATAGTGTAATGTGATAAGTGACTTGACAGAAGCATTAATGAAACTAAGTAGGAATAAATGGAGAGCACAACCACACCTGGTCTAGGAAAATATCACAGAAGTCTGAGTGAGGTTCCATTTAAACTGGTAAGGAAATGTGGGAGGAAAAGAAATAGAATTTTAGAATGACTTCTAAAATATTAAGTAATATTTTCATCCTCTTTCCATTGATTTTGTACTAAAAATTCCCCTAGAAAGATAAACTGGTTTTCTCAGAATATAGTTAATTCAATTTAACCTGTATAAAACTTCGCTAATACAAGAAATTACTCGTTATTGTTTGGATAAATACATAAAAATAAACTTGAAATTCAAAGAAACATATAAAAATAAATTCATTCTACCTACTACCAATTATATGCAAACTCAACATTCAAGACTTAAGAGTACCTATAATTAAAAAAATAACAGGTATATTAGCCAACTCAGGTTCTGTGATGGTTTGAATGTGCCCTTTTAAAAAAATTCAGGTGTTACAAATGGGACAGTATTAAGAGGTGGGGCCTATAAGAGGCAATTAGGCCAGAAGGACTCCTCCTTCCTAAAAATGATCTAGGTCCTTATAAAGGAGTCTTCTTGCAGCACTTGGACAGACTGTCCTTCCACCTTCCACCATACAAGAACACAGTATTTCTCCTCCAAAGGAGAGAGCAATATATGCCATCTTGTAAAGAGTAGCCCTTACCAGACAATTGAACTTGCCAATGCCTTGGACTTTGTGGCCTCTAGAACTGTGAGAAAATGTTTCTGTACTTTATAAATGAAATAATCCTAGATATTTTATTACAACAACACAGATTAAGACAGATATAACACCACAGATCAACATAGGTTGCCATAGACTAGGTTATTTAAATAATAGGAATTTATTTTCTCATAGTCCTGGAGCCTGGAAGTGCAAGATCAAGGTGCTAGCTGGGTTGGTGTCTAATGAGTGCCCTCCCTTTGGGTTGCAGACAGCAACCTTCTTGCTATGTGCTCATAGGATGTTTCCTTAGTGCATACTCCAGGTGAGAATGAGAGTTCTAGTGTCCCTCCCTCTTTCATAGGGCCACCAATCCCATCAGAACAGGGCTTCACCCCCACGACTGCTCTAAACCTAACTGCCTCCCAAAGGCCCCATTTCCAAATAACACCTTCCTGGAGTTAGGGCTTCAACACAGAACTGAAAAGGACAAGACCATTCAGTCAGTAGTAGGAGACTAAGCAGTATATTGGAAATGTCTCAGGAAAGCTGAGACATTGTCCCAATTCTGAAGAATGGCAATATCTTTCTAGTGAGGAAACCAAACTGTGCTTAGATAGACTTGTTAACAAACTTTAAATCTAAACAATATCAAATTTTTAAAACATTATACTACAGAATTATTCTCAAAATCAGCTTTATTATCCATTATTTTGTGACTTAGATTATCTGAGTTATAACAATAAAATATCAAAACTGTCTTGATAATATACATGTGAAGTTTTTATGCCTAGTCTTTAATTTAAAAGTTTAAAGTGCATGTTTGAACATTTTCCATAGGTGAAACTCCAATAATTTTAAATTAATTATGGCAAATTTCAAATAACCTTTAGTTTTACTTACTATAAAAAATCTATACATGCTATCAATGGTGCCTTTAGAAATTATGAAATTATATATTATATTCTTACATTTGATAGTAGGACACAGCTATATCCTCTAGTCTTAATTATAGGAAAAGTACAGACAACTATATGGCTTAGCTTTATTGTTTTAGAAATGAACCAGTTAAGTTCATTTTAGTGAAATGAGTACACGCTTTTCATAAATTAAAATAAATCTCACATGGTAAAGCACCCATTTTCAAAATTAATTTAATTACATGTTTAAAGTTTAATTACATTTAATTAAGCATTTAAGTTTAATATGAAATAAATGAATTATCAGTTAACTACTATGAAATGAAATACTGCCTTGATAATTAAAATCTATAAATTTTCCTATTCTGTGCAAAACTGCTAGTTCTCAAAAAAAAAGTTCAGAAAATGTATATTTTAAAGTCTATTGGCATCTATCCTTGCAGCTAATCAAGGCATAATTTTTCTGGCACCAGCTTGGTGGGCTGAACATTTATTGCTTTAGTAAATGGAGGCAGTATGGAACTGGTATTTTAGAAACTAGGCTTTGGGTATTAGCTTAGTCATTTATAGTCTACAATGGTGAGAAAGTTAAGTTAGCATCTCCACTTCAAGTTACCTATAAAATAGAGATAGTATTACTTTTTTCCAAGTGTTGTTGAGAGAATTATATAAAATCAGCCATAGTCAAATACCTGATAGTGTATTTGACCAAAGTTAATTGCTTTCCTTCTTTAGTTGTTGAATGAATGAACAAAAATTCATACTTTCTAACATAAAAAAGTTTTAATCTTAAAATATATGTTTTAAAATACAAAAGTTACACTGTATATTTTGTTGTTTAATTACATTATACTTATTGCACATTTTACTTTTCTTTTTCCCTTTGTGTTGCTGGAGATTGATCCCAGGGCCTCATACATACTAGGTAATTCCTCTACTATTGAGCTACATCCCCAGGCCATGTGTTACATTTATTTACCTAAGCACTCCATGACTGGAGGCAGTATTACTATTACTAACACAGAATTTGAAGTCAGGCAGATTCTCAGCTGGGTTCTATAAGACCTTCAAAGCAGAATTAACACCAATATTCTTCAAATTATTCCAGGAAATAGAAAAGGAGGAAAGCCTTCCAAACTCATTCTATGAAGCTAGTATCACCCTGATACCCAAATCAGACAAAGACACACCAAGGAAAGAAAACTTCAGACCAATATCTCTGATGAACATAGATGAAAAATCCTCAATATAATTCTGGCACATCACATACAAAAATATATTAAGAAGATAGTGCACCGATCAAGTGGAGTTCATCCCAGAGATACAAGGTTGGTTCAACATACAGAAATCAATAAATATAATTCATCACATCAATAGATTTGAAGACAAGAATTATATGATCATCTCAATAGATGCAAAAAAGCATTTGACAAAATATAGCACCCCTTCATGTTTAAAATACTAGAAAAACTAGGGATAGTAGGAACATAACTCAACATTGTAAAAGCTAATATGCTAAAAAAAATTGAGAAAGCATTTCCTCTAAAAACTGGAATGAGACAAGGATGCCTTTTTCACTATTTTTTTTTTTTTTTTTTTGGTGCTGGGGATTGAACCCAGGGCCTGTGCATGTGAGGCAAGCACTATACCAACTAAGCTATATCCCTATCCCCTATTTCACCACTTCTATTCAATATTGTCCTTATAGGCAGAGCAATTAGACAGAAGAATTGTAATCAATCAACAAATATATGAAAAAATGTTTAATATCTCTAGTAATTACAGAAATGAAATAAAAACTACACTTTCATCTCACTCGAGTCAGAATGCCAATCATCAAGAACATAAGCAACAATAAATGTTGGAGAGGATGTGGGGTAAAGGGTACACTCATAAATTGTTGGTGGCACTGCAAATTGGTGCAACCATTATGGAAAGCTGTATGGAGATTCCTTAGAAAACGTGGAATGGAACTACCATCTGACCTAGCTATCCCAGTCCTTGGTTTACACCCAAATGACTTAAAATCAGCATACTACAGTGACACAACCACATCAATTTTAAAACCCCCTAACTCACAATAGTCAAGCTATGGAGCCAACCTAGATGCCTTTCAACAGATGAACGGATAAAGAAAATGTGGTATATATACACAATGGAATAGTACTCAGCCTTCAAGAAGAATGAAATTATGGCATTTGCTGGTAAATGGATGGAGCTGGAGAATATCACGTTAAGTGAAATAGGTCAATCCCAAAAAACCAAAGGCTGAATGTTCTCTTTGATATGTGAATGCTAATTCCCAAGGTGAGGGGAAGCTCGGGAAGAATAGAGATACTTTGAATTAGAGAGAGGGAGTGAATGGTGGATGGGGGATAGGTGTAGGAAGGATAGGAGAATGAATCAGATGTACCCTATGTGCATATATGATTATATGACCAGTGTGATTCTACATCTTTTATAACCAGAAAAATGAGAAGTTATATTCCATTTATGTATGATGTGTCAAAACTCGTTCTACTGTCATGTATAACTAATTAGAACAACAAAACCAAAAAGAACTGAATTAAGAATATAATGTACAGGCAATCACAAAAATTCAACCTAAAAGGAGAACTATCTTTAGCATTCATGAAAAGCTCCCAAGATCAAACTGATTTCTGAGGAACAAAGCACTGACAAATTCTAATTAAAGAAAAAAAATGTTTCCCTCCAATTTAAATTAAGTACATTATTGAAGCACATTCTGGTTTTACAGTCAAAGAAGGTTTATTTATAGACATTCTCTTTTGAATTACACAATTATGAGTTCCACCAGTTACAAGAAATGGTAGATCTTTCTGCAATCTTTTTCCAAAGTACTGTTTGTTTTCAATAATAATTCTTTCTTATGATATCACTCCTTCTTCAAAGAGAGACTTTAGAGAATTTTACATAATAAAATAAGTTTTGGTTGCTTGTTTAAAAAAAATTTGGAGTCAGGGAGAATTAACTTTGAATCTGAGTTCTACCATTTGCCATTTGAGAAATTATGGACAAGTTATTTTGACCTATTTCCCAAGTCTGCAGGTATATGCATGTTTGGTTCAGTCTGTGGCAAAAGTTGGGACCTAGTAAGAGCAATATAGTCATTCCAACTTAACAAAAAATTACTGATACAGGTAGAGGAGGTGTGTTTCCCCTTTTCCTCACCTACAATTTTTCCATGAGGATACTGATTTTCAGTGAATTCATGGGATGTGCTCAAGGCTAACAGTAGAACGAACTCAGAATCAGAATACATCCCTCCTCCCCAATCCTTTCTCAGGTACTTTTTCCTCCATAACACAAAAAGTTAAAAGTGAAAGGAATCAAAATCTTATGAAGTAATAAAGCAAAAAGAAAGGGATAGATCTGACAGATTAGTCCTATTTCTATCACTTAATAATTAAGCCTCAGATAAATCACTTCTGAGATTTTCAATATTTTCTGGAAAACAGGAATACATGCTTTTATAGGGTTAATACAAGGGCTATGCAAGATAATAGAAGTATGTAGTAGTGTGCCTGACACATTGTAATCATTCATTGATGTTAGCTATTAATACTAAAACAACATTAAAGTCTCATGTTTGCTAAGTCTTTAGCCTATACTAATTATCTAACCCCATTAGAAAGTGAAGAACATTTTTCGAAACAGATTTAATAAGAAGATCAGTCCTCACTAAATTCTCCCAATTCAATTCTAGAAAAAAGAATGATTTTAAAGTCTTTTCAGTTCACAATTTCCTGTCTATTAAATATCTACATTTAATAACTCATTTTGCTTTAAAAGTAATGGTTTTATAATGCTGAAGAAAATAGAGGCTACAATCTATTCACAGTTTAGTAAGAACTGAAATTAAATATTCTTAAGAATTTATAAATTATTCAATATCAAGTCCTGTTATTTTCAGAGTTCTGCTTTAATAAATTCTTAGCAGTATAAGCAGGCTATGTTGTTTTAATATTTAAAAATCTTCATTGTAATATTCAAACTCTAAATTCTCTTGTTACCTAAAATCATACAGGTTATTTTATTTACAGCACAACTAGAAAGTCTTAATAAATAAGTAATGGAAAATATATACTTGTTTTCCTTTTGAGAGATACTTCAAAACATTGAACAAGCAGCATTATTTCATAACATTTCCCCTGGTATTATTATCCTTAAATATTTATTTGGGTTAAAATAGCCTGATTTAGAACTGTTTCACATTTTATTGAAAATAAAACCACTGAGGATTGTGACCAGGCTGGCAACCAGAGTTTTCTAGTTGCAAATTAAAGTAATAGTTTGTGTAACAGCTATGTGACCAGGAAAAAAAAGAAGGAAGGAAGGAAGGAAGGAAGGAAGGAAGGAAGGAAGGAAGGAAGGAAGGAAGGAAGAAAGGAAAGAAAGAAGGAAGGAAAGAAACAACGTACAATGAAATCCTGTGAAACATATGTATAATTAAGGTTACATATTATGCAGAAAGCCAGTATTTACTATTATACCTTTAGATATGCATTACTTCAGAAAGTATGGTAGAAAAAAGCATTCTATTAATTTTTGAAATTGAAATTTGCTATTACATGGATCATTAACTTACCAGGGTTCTACTTTAAGATTTGAAGACATTTTTTGTGGAAGGAAAAATCCATGACAATTTGAAGCCTCCAGTAGTTCTTGTGGCATCCTTTTTGATACATCATAATAGTGACCAAATCTTGAAGATGATACTGGTCCAGTCTGCCAAAAAAACCCCATGGTTGCTCAAAAATTATTTTTAAACTACAACTTCTTTGTCTTATATCCTGCAAAACAATGCTACACTTATGCATTTTAATGCTAATAGGACTTTATGTATTTTAATGCTAATAAGGAAGAGCTAATATACATATACTTATTAAGTTTCAAAGAAGGGTACAATCACTTTTATTATTTAAACTATGTATAGCTAGGAATTAAGCTTTTCATCACTCATATTTCTTCACAGTTAGTAGCTCCTAAATTTAGTAAGAATTTAAACACCTCTTTTTTTCTGTACTGTATACTTTTCTAAGTTAAAAACTTTAATACACATAATTCTTATGTTTAAGATTTTAGGTTTTAATGACAAATTAAAAATATGCAGCTGTTAAAGCTTTAATGACAAATTAAATATGAAGTTGCTAAAAAAACTAAATGCAAATTTAAGCCAAGTTAATTCATTGGTGAAACTCAAAAAGAAGCCAGGTATTTAAACATTAAAGTGAGTATCATTTTAAAACTAAATGTTCATAATAAATGAGCATATTCAACATTTCCTAGGAATTTAAAATTAAGCTTATACCATAAAATGTACAGTAATCCAGAAAGGAACAAGGTGCATGATCAAGTAGAAATATGTATATAAACTATATTAGATCAATCAGAACTTTGCATAATCATTAGTTCAATAATTTGTTTTGTGTTCTCTATTAATGACTTCTCCATCAAATTATCTTTCTCCTAAAAAATTCTAGTAACTCTTGAAACTGAATTTATTTACACAGGTTAGTAAAAGTCTCATAACAAAAATATTGCTTTGCATGGGCTGTTTTCCACCTCTCTCTCTCCCTCTCTCCACTCTCTCCCCCTCTCTTACTCCAAGCTCAAATGTTAAGAAATTCCACCTGGCAATAGCTTATAGCAATAGCTCTGATATAATTTTATATAATTTCCATTGATATAATCTTATATAATTTCCATTGTCTTTAATGCTACAAAACAGGACAATTTTAAAACATCCAACAAAACTAGATAATTTCTACAGAAATAAAAGAACTACACATAGTAGTTTCATATGTTACTAAGTGACAATTTTTAAATTTAGATAACAAATTTGCTTGCCACTACACATTTGCATCTAAGATTTCAAAGATTCATATTCTTAAGTGCTTATAAACATCAAATTATAAAGTAACATTTAATAAAACATTTCAAATTTAATGGAAGCATTTTTTTTCATATTTAGTCTGTGGATTTGACATTTACTTCCTCAATAAAATGACTGTTTATCCCTACAAAAAGTGCTACTTATTTTCATTAATGAAAGAAGTCTGCAGTTGGCTTCAATCTGGTCTTTTCAATGTTAAAATATATATAGAATTGTGGCTTCCAAAACATGATTTGTTCATTTGCTGTGAAAGTATTGACAAATAAATCATGACATTAAAATGTTTCTTAAAAACAGGGGATAAAGTTTTTAAATGTAAAGTTATTAGTTTAAAGCAAGGTCTTAGCATTAGTCTTAAACAAGGTTTGTTCTCTGGCCTATAATCTATTCTTTATCCGGATTATAGTTCAGAATGTTTTTACTGCAATCTCTGCTAGAGCTCATCTTTTTATTGTGTAAGTCCAAGCCCCCTTAATGTTTGATAGAAAGGCCTTGACTAACTGAACTTTGATCTGATGTCTTCATTGAGAAAAACACCAGGTTGCTCATTTCAGATGCAAATCCCCCTAAGGCCCAATAGAATTTAGTAAAGACAGCAAAAAAGAAGAAACCAGAAGTTTCCAGGATCCTCTTTGAGAATCCTGGGGCACACTGGTGTCCTTAATCCATGCACCAGCATGGATTAAGGTAGGTGATAACCTTTCCTGATTCAAAAGAATAAGCAGAGTGCCTACAAACTGGGTGGAGACTAGGATTTGGCTATAATAAAACACCATGCAATAAAAGCCTGGTCTATGTGAGAAGCCTCTGAAAAGGCCTCAATGTACCACATTCCCAGGCCTAGTAGGGAAGCTTGCAAAAGCCTACCTGAATCAAATAAGCATGAATAATCTATTTTAGCAGACTGACCATGGGGAGAGAGAAAGAAAGAGACTTTCTACTTCTTTTAAGTTTGAGTTAATAAATTTATTAGTGGACTGAAAGTTCTTGAAGTCCTATGCACTCAGAGAAATATGCTAAATTGCCAAGAAGAAAAGTATGCTTTTTAAGTTGCCATTTCTACTAATGTTTCTAATTACAATATTAATGTGATAGAAATCTCAGATTTGGGATGAATTAAGGCAGAAAATTGATTTCATGCTGTGACAGTTTAAATACAGAACACAAATAATTCATTAAAATGTAAAAATAAAAATGGAAGCTTTCTTCCTTATAATTATTAAATTATTTAGAAATTAAGATTAGATAGGACAGTTAAAATATTAACAAGGTAGACACAAAAATTTTATTACTCATTAAAGACTTTAGTCTTTAAAAAAAGAAAACAAATATATTCATTATAGAAAAAAATTTGCAAATTTTTTCTACTCAAGACACAGTATTAAAATATAATCAGATTTCTAAAACACAAATCTTTCCAGGCTTAGAAACTGTAAAAGGGGTGGGGAGGAAGGAAAGAAAGATTTAAATATTTATTAGAAAAAAAAAGATTAGCTAAATGCTGTGACTATGTTAAATTCAACTGTCATCAACTTCATAACAAAATATGCATGTAAAAAAGCCCAAATTAAAGTTGATAAGCAGTTTATTATGTTTGAGAACATATTGCTGTAGTTTTACATTATAACTTTTATTTCACATTCATAAACTACTTTTAACTTTGTTATCTGTGGAAGAAAATAAAATGGAATAGTAAATAAAAATTTACTATGCTAAAAGAAAATGACCTGTGATGGGGTGCAAAACAAACAAACAAACAAAAAACCTAGCAATAAAATAAGACCATATCCAACCTCCAGTATATTAGAAATAAACAAAACTTTTGGAAAAGAGCTGAGTCACAAATAATCTAAACAAGATATTTTCTTACCATTTTTCTCATTCCTTTGTTATCAGTATAAGATACAACAAGAATCTAAACAGTTACTGCAGCACTTTGAGCCTCAGTTCAATCACAGAACTGGAACTAATAATTTCATTAGGCTGTTGTGAGAATCTAATGCAATACTGACTATGAATATTTTGTAAATTGTAAAGCACTGTGCAAATGTTGTTAATTATTATTATTGTGTCATGATTCACTAAAGATCTACCACTTTTGTTGTTATACTTTTGTAGTTACAGTGCCTTATTGAGAAAATGAAATTTGTCAGTCATCCACAGTTGTATGCATCTATCACAAGGATTGTTGACTGAACCACTAAAATAGAAACCAAAGTATAAAAAGAATTTAACATAATAAGGACATAATAATACACTGCTATGAATTGCTGGAGGCATAGTAGGCCATGGTAGTAGAGCTTTACAATACTGAAGAAATTAAATCTCAGAATATATTGTAGGCTAATAATTTGTGAAATGAGGAGGGAACAGAATTGATGATTAGACAGGGAAGAAGAGGACACCTTGGATAGAGACTCAAAATCACATAGTGAGGTTGCTTTGAAAAACTTATATGTTTTTTGAAATTGATAAGGCAGTGATTTATATTACTAAGCTATTGTTACTGATTTAAGTGTGTATATCCTTACCCTTTCCTGCATTCCCTAAATGGCATTGTTGTTACACTATGAAGACTTGTTGACAACATATATTGGCTCTATCTGCTAATCTACATACCTGGTTTTGGACTAAGCCATAGTAAAACATTTTGTCCAAAGAAAATAATACAAAAGCTGGGTTTTCTGTTTTGTTTGTTTAAACTGGGAATGGCAAAGTAAGGCCTAGATTTAGAAAGGAGATAATAATGAGTGATGAAGGAAGTCTTGATAAATCATCATATATAAAATTACTGTGGGGCAGGGGATATAGTATATTTGTAAGAGCACTTGCCTATTGCCCTGGGTTCAATCCCCAGCAATGCAAAATATAAAATACCATGACAGACAAATATACAATGTTGGTGACATTTCAAAGTCAGAACATGATTGTTTTCTAAAAATTGACAGAACTTACTTGTAAATACTTAAGTTTGACCATTGACTGTCAAGTCAAAATAAATTCATACTTATAGTATTAACTGATGCAATTAAACTCAGTTTAACATTTAACTTACATAATATATAATTCATTCATTCATGTATCCAACAAATAACTATTGAACATGAACTACATTTCAGTAAAATAAAAGAGTCAAAGTCTCTTTCTCCCACCGAACTCACATTCTAGAATATAGATAAGTATTAAAATAAATATATCATCTGCTAAATTTAATGTTGGTAAGTAAAATAAAGCAGTGAAGGCAATGAAATAGAGAGAGTAGCTTTTTTTTATATCAGCTGACAAAGGAAGTCATGATAAAGTAATATTTTAGAAATCACCTGGAGAAAATGAAAGAATAACCTGCAGAAAATGTTGTAAGAAGAGCACAATTTTCAAAACACTAAAACTTTAAATTTTGAAAACTGATTACTGAATTTATTTGTTAATATTCAACCTTGAGGAAATTTATATTAATAGAAAATCAAGGCAATGGCAGATATACCACTCTCTAAAAGGAAGAATGTAATCAGCACTACTTATATGTAAAAGGGGACAGAAATATTATCCCAAGTGAAAGGGGAAGGAGTATTTTTCAAAATTACAATTTATAAAGAGACAATGAACTTATAAACAAACCAAGCACTGTTTTTCCAATTCTAAATAGATTTCATAATAAGCCAAAAAAAGAGAGAGCTTAAAAGTTTTAGTTGCTTGCATTTTTGCTGTTTTACTTGAAGAATGTCAAAGACCAATGGAAAGACCAACATCTGAGCTATAAGTAAAAATAAAGAAAATGGAAGAAACAAGTGAAGTATATAATTTAAAATTTAGCTTTACAAAAAGCTACATTTACCTCAAAGTTTTTGTTCATTATTAACTCTTTTACAACACAATCAGTAGAAAAATTAGAATACAGTTACTATTTACAAAAAAGAGTCACTGTTAAGCCCAGTTACTAAATAAAACTTCCAGATTAAAGACATGCAGTTCTTTGCCATTAGGGTTCTCAAGTGCTAGTTCTAAATTTCCTATCTGTTTTTATCTCCATTACTTAACTCACACTTTCCAAAGCAGACTAAGTATATTTATCCTGGCCTTTTATACTCAGTTCTCAATCACACCCAAGTATGTCTGTAACAATATCTAATTATACAGACCTTTCTTTTATTTTTTTAATATAAGTATATAGCATTCTACAGTTCAACTATACATAGTTGCTTACTGATAGAGAAGTTATTTCCAATCTTTTGCTATTAAGATATATTGCATGAAAAGCTCACAATCTTTCATTTTATAACTAAGTAAACAAATTCATGATGTAAATTTCTACAAGAATCAAAGGATATATGTTTTTATAATTTTTAAGGATACTACCAAAAGTACCCTCCACAGAAGCTGTACCCATGTACATTTCCACTAGCAAAGATGAGAGTACTGGTTTTCCCTGACTTTTGCTAAAACAATGAAAAACTTTTAGATCACCATTTATCTGTAAAGAGAAAAAAATACCAGGTCAGTGTAGTTTTAATTTAGTTTCTTCTACTACAAGTGCAATTGGACATCTGATCCTGTAGGTTTAAGAGCCACCTAAATTTCCTTTTTATATTTTTTGCCCATTAACAAAAAAGAGGATTATAGAATTTTCCTTATTTTAGAAGTTCTTTATCTATAAAGAAAATTGGTTCATATTTTACACTGTGAACTGCAAATATTTTGTCCAGATTTTAGTGTGATCACAGTCATGTAAGTAACAGTTTTAAAATACTATTCTTTAAATATTTTCCACACATAAAATTTGCCATTGCTTAATATGTACATATTACAACATGTTTTATTCCTGCCACACAGTTCATGATTGATATTTGCTGACTGAATGAATAAATACATTTATTATTCACTAAATATTTATTCATTATCTGGGCATTAACATAGGTACCAGAGATACAGAAGAAAATTCAAAAAGCTTATTGCTCTCACAAGAACTTGTAGTCTGGCAGAGGAGAATTATACCAATCATTAACTAGAAAATGATGTGAAAGTACTTTAAAATATATGAAGTGCTTTGGAAAATGAAATGAGAATGTAGGTAATTATGAAAGAAAAAAAATACCTGAAGTAGTATTGTTTACACTGGGTGGAGGAGGAGGAATTGGTGAATAAGAAAGTATAAAGCATTGCCAGTAGAAATACAAGTGATGCAGAAGGAACAATTCTCATAGTATGGGTGAATAAACACAGGGTGAGGAACCTAAAAAGGTAGGTTCAGATTATGCTCTGTAGATTATATAATCCTATAAGTATATATTTTATATTGCAAGCTTATAATAGCAAATAGGTTTCATCTTACACACTAACTTTCTATTAGCCAGTAGAGACCACTCAAAACATTCTGCACAGAAGAATTCTAAGGCCATTAAAAAAAAAAAGAAAGAAAAAAAGGAATTCTAAGGCCCTGTCTGATTTTGGCAGTCATAATAACGACTGACAAGACTGACAATCTGCCATACATTTAAAAGGGGACAATAGACACAGAAAACCAAATGAGGCATTTTAAGTTAAAGGGTACTTAGAACGTATTCCTAGGCCAGGTGTGGTGGCACACACCAGTAATCCTAGCAGCTCAGGAGGCTGAGGCAGGAGGATTATGAGTTTAAACACAGCCTCATCAATTTAGCAAGACCTTGTCTTTAAATAAAAGTATAAAAGGGCTAGAGATGAGGCTTAATGGTTAACTCTGTATTCAATTCCTATACCCCCAAACAACAAACAAACGAAATAAAAAACATATTCTGGTTCTTGGGAAAGATAATGTCAAGGTGAAAGACTGGAAAGGGGTGGACTATGAGAACAAAGTTTTATCCAGATTAGAATTTTCCTCTCCTTCCTATCAATATGATAAAATGATAAAGTCTGATAGACATTAAAGCGTTTTAAAAAGTGTATGAAGTGAACAATCTACTTAATGAGGAAGTTAAAAAATGAACAGAGAATTCATCAAGAGCAGAGTTTATAAACTTCAGTAGACAGATTTATTGACATTTGTTTGACTTCTCAGAATATTTCCTTTCATTTCCTATCTCTTTATTCTATTCTAGATAGGTCAGGTTACCAGGAGTTTGAAAATGTTAATAGTTAAAAATGTATAGGAATAAAAATAATACTTGAAAGGAACCACTACTTACATTGAATATCGGCAGGTAATCATAATAGATACAAATAGCTCACTTACTTTAGTTTGTAATCTTAAAAGATTCTATGTGGAGATTATGGATGAAATGAAATCATCTATTTTGATAAAACAAAATCTGCCCAAATTTTATTTGCAAAGAAATATATCATATGATCAAATGTACTACAAAAGTCTAGCTATTTAAATAAATAAACAAATAAATATAACCTGTATTGCATTTAAAGAAAAAGAGGAGTAACAAGAGATTCTATTAAATGAAAACAAATATATTTGCAAATTTTAGAAATAGTTTTTATGTTGACTTACCTTCATCTTGGGTAACAACTGGTATCGCCAAGCTATTTTCATCTTAGTATTAGTTTCTGGTGTTTGATGATCACAAACTTCTTCATCAAATTCTTTTTTATAATTATCATCGAGTAATGGTGCAGGGAGTTCCTAAAAAAGCAGAATGACACATTATTGAACTTATGTGGTAAATATGACAATTTTTTGAAGTAGAATGTTAACAATACTAGAACATTCCAACTTATTAAAAAAACAAATAACTTAGAATTGATTTAAGCATTAAATCACATAATATAAATATTTCTAAAACTGAGAAAGTATAATATCAAATGTGAAGTTTAGTGCTTTAATGATGAAATAGAACTTAAAAATATTTGAAATTTTACTCACAAAAAGCAAATGCTATTCCAACAAGAGGCTATGCAGATTTCTAAAAAATTTTTACACTTAAAGTCTGGAACTAGCACTTACATATCACATGTAATTACTGTTATGTTTTCCACAAGGTAAAAATAAAGTATGCGCACAATCTGTTTACTAATTCAAGAATTCAAAAAACTCATTGACTGAAATAATGGGTGAAGTAACAACTAAGAATAAAGACATTTATTTTACACACATCAAATGTTAGTTTTGCACCTGCAAGCTTATGTCTCTTAACAATGAATACAGAATTTAAAATCTCTGATTCAGTGAAGAGACACTGAATTCCAATTTATCAATTTTAGAAGGTGACCATTAAGTGACTAAAACAAAGAAATGAACAGAATTTTCTTGGAGAAAGAAAACACATATAATTGTTTGCTTTTATTTTTTTAATTAGCAGAATCATAAAATAATGTGGGCTTTGCGTTAGTAAATACAATTTTATATGTTAGTCTAAATTGCAATTTTTATTTTTCAAGGCCATATTACTTAGATTTAGTTTCAAATCAACAAATCAGCTGAAAAATAAGTTATCACATTCTTTAGTCAATTCCTAAATGACATCAATGTAAATTCACATTATAATTCATGTCACTATTAGAAATTAGTTATTTCATTTAAGCTCCAAAACCTAGCAAAGCACTTGTACCGTAAAAATACAAAGTAACATCTTTTTCCAATGAAAGTATTATGTAGTATAGTATTCTGCTTATACATTTGAAATCTGCAACCAGAATATCTGGGTTCACAACTTGACTTTTCACTAGTAGCTGTGTCTGGGATAACTCTGACCATCTACCAGACCTCTCTATGATTCCATTCATATGGGAAAAATTGTATTCAGTTCAGTAGTTGTTACCAGGAATAAATGAGTTAAAAATGTAAAATTCAGAGAATGGTGCTTGCTACATAGTAAATATCCAATAAATGTTATACTATGCTTAATGATTACTTAGAAGTGTACATTTATGTATTAACAGAATTAGGTAACATTTAAACTATTTGTATTAACATCTTTTTCAATTCCAGGGTCACTTAATAATAATTATGACAAATGTTACCCACATTGAAAATTAATTTTTTCTGTAGAGATGGAATAAACATTTTAAAATTTATATTGCATTGTTTCTTATCGTTCAAAAGATGCAAATTTATAGAGAAATGTTCTTACATTAATGGGCATAGATATCAATGAAATTAAAAAAAGAACTTTTATTAACACAGCTAAAACATCTAAATAAGATTAAATTATAAAATAGACAAGCAAAAAATAAAAAAGACAAATATTTTCTCATTTATTTTATTAAATATATATCTACTCCTGTAGTAGGCATTTCACAATTTAAAAAAATTTTTAAGTGGGGCTGGTGTTGTGGCTCAGTGGTAGAGCGCTTGCCTAGCTCACGTGAGGCACTGGGTTTGATCCTCAGCACCGCATAAAAATGAAGTAAAAGAATTGTGTCCACCACCTATAGCTAAAAAAATAGATATTAAAAAAAACAACATTTTAAGTATTATGGAAATTACAATAATTTAAATTTTTGCAGTGATAAAATGTTTTTTCATTTTCAAAAGCTAAAAACATTTAAAAGATGCACAAAAAGTATACTCCAACTACTATATGTCATCTAAAGGTTGTTTTCTCATATGCATATTTTTATTGAGATAAAATTCACGTAACAAAAATTCACCATTTTAAAGTGTAAAATTCAGTGTTTTTTAGAATACTCACAATTTTGAAACTATCTTTCTCATCACTCTGAAAAGAAACCTCAAATCCATTAAAATAGACACTTTTACTTCCTATAGTTCCTGGCAAGCACTATTCTACTTCCTATCTAGATGGATTATCTATTTGGACATTACACATAAATGTATTATGAATAATGCTGCTATGAACATTCATGAAAAATATTTTTGTGTGAATATATCTTAATTCTCTTGGATATATACCTAGGAGTGAAAGTGCTGAGTCATAGGGTAACTCTTACATTTACCTTTTTGAATGCCAAAATGTTTTCTACAGTAGTTGTACCATTTGATATTCTAACCAAAAATCTATGGGGATTCCAATTTTTCTATTCCTTACTAACACTTATTTCCCTTTGTGAAAAAATAAGCTATGACAGCTTTCAGGAAGAAAGATGGTGGAGTTAACCTAGGCAGGGACTCATAGATTAAAATCAGTGAAAGCACAGCTGACCAAAGAGACATATGAACCCATAGAAGGCATTTCCTGAGGATAATTCCAAGCAGCCAACAAAGAATCTTGTGCATACAAGATGTTGTAAACTCCACGAAGGGAGTGCATCCCTTAACAGGGAGTCCCTGGTTGCTAAGACAGACAATTTAGGAACTATTTCCTCTGATCCGCTGGAAAGCTAGTAGGAAGGGGTCTTCCAGAACTGTATCAGATGTGTGCTGGTATGTTTTCACTAAGGGAACCTTAGCAGTAAAGCTGAAAAGTGTAGGGCATCTTCTAAAGATCCGAAATTTTGATGAAATCCCAAACCAGGAAAACTCAATAAGAAATATCCCCATCTTAAATAGTATGGGATATAATAAATCATTCTAATGTCAGTTTTAATATTACAGATCTTATTTTTTGTATTGAATCAACAGATCTTCTCTTATTTAATACTGTCATTCTTAACCTAATTGATTATATTTCTTCTAATGTTTTGAAGCATGAATTGGAATAATTCTTTTTTCCTTTCCTAGCTAAGGCTAAGGCTTATACTTGTCCCTTTAGTCTCTCTTTTCCCTCTTGTATTACTTGCTTCTATCTCAGATTCCCCATTTCTTTCTTAGTTTGTACTATTAGGTTCTCTCCTCTATTTCCTCTCACTTTTTGGTCTGTCCATTTTTTCTCTTTTTGCTTTTCAACATCTATATAATTTAACAGTAATCTTACTATCTTTCATAATTAATTTCAGAATCTATTCAAGAACACTACTCCAATTTTTATTTGGATTAGGGGAATTGTGGAGAATATTTTTAATAATAATTTTTCCCCATAAGGTTTATTAGTACATAGCTTTGCTATAAAGTGACTGCTGTTAATAGAGTTTAGTATCTTCTCTCAAAGTGGTATTGGATACTGGGTATAGCAGGGTGAACATATTGGGTAGGAGTATTAACACTTAGATATTCACCCAGCCCGGGGCACTTAAGGGAAAGAAGCTCTGGAAATAGTCCCTGGCATAAAAGTTGAAGAAATAATCATTTCAGCCGATGGGTAGAAATACAAAGAATATGAAAAAGTAAGGGAACAAGTCACTTCAAATAGCCCACAACACTTCACCAACTAATCCCACTGAAACCACAGTGGAGGAAATTTTTTGACAAAAAATTTAGAAAGTTCATAAAGTGATCAATGTACTAAAAAAAGACCTAAGAAACAAACTAAGGGAGAAAATACAAGAAGTGAAAGAACATTTCAATAAAAGAGAAAAAGATTCTCAAAAAGAACAAAACAGAAACCCTATAAACAAAACATTCAATAAATCAAATTAAAAAATTCATTTGAAAACATTTTCAATAAATTAGACCACATGAACAGATTTTCAGGCCTCAAAGGACAAGGTATATAATCTTGAAAACGAAGTTAGCAATAAAGAAAAGATGACAAAAGAACATGAGCAGAATATGCAAAATAATCTGGGATAACATAAAGAGATCAAACCTGAGAATCATTGGCTTAAAGGAAGGCACTGAAATATAAACTAAAAGAATGCATAAACTTTTCAGTAAAATAAGAAAAATTGGGGAATGAGATAGAAATCCAAATACAAGACATATTAATAATCCTAAATAGAAAAGATCTGAAAAGATCCTCTCCAAAATGCATAACAGTTAAAATGACAAACATACAGAACAAGTATAGAATTTTAAGAGTTGCAGGAGAAAAATAGCAAGTACCATTTAGAGATAAGCCAATTAGATTTCTTCTGATCTTTTGGCCTGGACTATAAAATCCAGGAGGGCTGGGAGTAATATCTTCCAAGTCCTGAAGATAACATTTTCCAGGAAAGATTGCTATGTTCAGAAAAGCTATCTTTCAAAATTGAGGATAAAATAAAATCTTTCAAGATGGCATAAACTAAAAGAATTCATGACTATTAAACAATGCTATAGAAAGAAATATTACACACAGAAGAAATAAAAACCAAACATTAAAGCCAGCAAATGGTTGAATCTCTACAGAGATAACAACCAAATCTGAATTAAACATTAAAAACAAATAAAATTGGCACTGAATGTCAGTGGTCTCAACTCACCATCTAAAAGACACAGACTGGCAAAGTGGATTACAAAACAAGACACAGCTATGTGTGTGTGTGTGTGTGTGTGTGTGTGTATAAATATATATATATATATTTTAAAGACTCACCCTATAGGTAAAGACATCCATGGGCTGAAGTTGAAAGGATGGACAAAGGTATACCATGCAAATGGAGACCAAGAGCAAGTAGGAGTAGCTACTCTTATATTTGACAAAATTAATCAAAAAAGGAAGTGACCAAAGAAGGTCACTTAATACTGGTTAAGAGAACTGAATATTCAACAACAAAATATAATGATTGTAAATATTTATCCTCCAAATGTCAATGCACTACTTAAACAAACTATACTATGTATAAAGTCTCCGACCTCAATTTCCATATACCTATCTTACTGGTAGATAAGTTATTCAGATATAAACTAAAAAAAGACTCTTCAGACCTCAAAAATATTATTAATCAAAGGGACCCGGCAGACATCTATTGACTATTCCACACATCAACTGAATTCACTTTCTTCTCAGCTCCGAATGGAACCTTCTCTAAAACAGACCATATTTTAGTACGCACAGCATGTCTTACTAAACAACAACAACAACAACAACAACAACAATAGATAGTTCCTGGTACTTTATCATATCATAATAAAATGAAATTAGAAATAAAAAATACAAAACACAAACCATTATGCATATTAAATAATAAGCTTTTTTTTGTGGTTTTGGGGATTGAATCCAAGACCTTGTGAATGCAAGGCAAGCACTCTACCAACTGAGCGATATCGCCAGCCCCGAATAATCCACATTTGAAAGAAGAATCAGTGATAGAAGAAATTGGGGGAGAAATAAGAAATTCTTAGAAACAAATGAGAACAGAGATACAAATATATCAAAATCTCTGGAATAATATGAAGACAGTACTAAGGGGAAATTTTAAACATTAGATGTCTACCTTAAAACAAACATAGAGATCCCAATTAACTAATGTTATATCTCAACACCCTAGAAAAGCAATTAATTAATTGCTAATTCCAGAACCAGTAGCAGACAGAAAATAATTAAGATCAGAGACAAAATTAATAAAATTGAGAAAAAACAATTGAAAGAATAATTTAATAATAATTTTCCCCATAAGGTTATAGCAGTGGGAACACATTGGGTAGGAGTATCAATACTTAGATATTCATCCAGCCTGGGGCACTTAAGGGAAAGAAGCTCTGGAAATAGTCCCTGGCATAAAAGTTGAAGAGATAATCATTCCAGCAGATGGGTAGAAATACAAAGAATATGAAAAAGTAAGGGAACAAGTCATATACACATATAGATAGAAATATATACATATAGAAAGAAATATACACATATATATCAGATCTTCCCTTATTTAGCAAAGAGTAGGTTCTTTGAAAACATAAACAAGATTGATAAACCCTTAGCCAAAGTAACCAAAAGAAAAAGAAGACTCAAACCAACAAAATTAGAGATGAAAAAGAAGGATTTTTAATATTTCTGAAAACCAGATGGATGTTAGAAACTATTCCAAAAACTTACATTCTAACTAACTGGAAAATCTAGAAGAAATTCACAAATTTCAAGATTTATATGACCTGTCCAAATTGTACCAAGAGGATATGTAAAACCTAACCACACCAATATCAAGCAGTGAGACTGTCTTCCAACAAAGAAAGCCCTGAACCAGCTGGATTCTCAACTGAGTTCTATCAGATTTTAAAAGCAGAAATCATGTCAATTTTCCTTGAATTATTCCATGAAATAGAAATGGAGGAAACTCTCCCAAATTCATTTTATGAAGCCAGTATCACCCTGATATTTAAATCAGATAAAGATATACGAAGGAAATAAAATAATAAATCAACATCTCTGATAAACATACACAAAAATCCTTAATAAAATGTTACCAATCCACATTTTCAAAAACACATCAAGAAGACCATACATTATGACCAAATTGGTTATATCCCGGGGATGCAAGGTTGGTTGGTTCAACATATCCAATCAATTCCAAATCAATAAATGTAATTTCCAACATATATGGAATTAAGACAAAAATCTTGTGGTCATTTCAATAGATGCACAAAAAGCCTTCGACAAAATCCAGCACCCATTCTTGCTAAAAACACTGAAGAAATTAGAGACAGTAGGAATAAGCCTCAATATCATTAAGGCTATATATGACAAACACAAAGCCCACATATACTGAATAGAGAAAACCTGAAAGCATTTCCTCTAAAATTAAGAACATAGGCAAGAATGTGCACTCTCACCACTCCTATGCAATGTATTTCTTGAAACTCTAGCCATAGCAATGAGTCAAGAGAAGGGAACTGAAGGGACACAAATAGGAAAAGAAGTCAAATTACCTGTTTGCTGGTGACATGATTCTATATATACAAGATCCAAAAAACTCCACCAGAAAACTGCTTAGAGATGAAAAATAGCAAGATACAAGATCAGTATGCAAAAATCAATGGCTTTCTTATACTCCAATAATGAATCTTTTGAGAAGGAAAAAAGAGAAACAATTTCATTCACAACTGCCTTAAAAACAAAAACAAAGAAGAGAAAACCAAGGAGGTTAGAAAGCCCCTACAGTAAAAATTACAGAACACTGAAAATGAATACAAACAAGACTTCAAAAGACGGAAAGACCTCCTATGTTCCTGGATAAATATAATGTATATTGACAAAACGACTAAAAGTGATATACAGATTCAATGTGATCTCCATCAAAATACCAATGACAGGCTTTATGAAATTAAAAAAACAATAGTGATAAAATTCATATGGAAGAATTAAAGACCCAAAATAACCAAAGGAAGAAACCATGCTGGAGGCATCACAATATCTGATCTCAATTATACTGCAGAGTAATATTAACAAAGATAGCATTTTACTGACATCAAAATAGACATGAAGGCCAATGGAATAAAATAAAAGACACAGAGAAATTCACAAAAATACAATCATCTGATCACTGACACAGGTGCCAAACATACACATTGGAGAAAAGAGCTGTTTTAAGATATAGTATGGGAAAACTGGAGATCCATTTGTAGCAAAATAAAACTAGATCCCTATTTCACTCTACACAAAAATCAACTCAAAGTAGATCACAGACCTAGGAAGTTGAATATAAACACTTCAACTGCTAAATGAAAACACAATGTCAACATTCCAACATATTGAGGCAGGCACACAGACTTCCTTAAAAAGACTCTTAAAGATCAAGAAATAAAACCAAGAATCAGTAAATGGGATTGCATCAATTTAAAAACAGTCTGAATGGCAAAGGAAACAATTAAGAATGTAAAGAAAAGTGTAAAGAGTGTGAAGAGTGTGAGAGAATGGGAGAAAATCTTTGCTAGCTACTCTTCTGACAGGAGGTCAATACCCAGAATTCATGAAGAACTCAGAAAACTTAATATGAAATAACAAATAACCCTATCAATAAATGGGCAAATGAATTAAGTAGATGTTTCTCAAAAGAAGAAATACAATGACCAATAAATATATGAAAAAATAAACATTCTCTTAGCAATCAGGGAAATGCAATCAAAACTATACCACAAGAAGATGGTAAAGATGTAGGAAATCGGGCATACAAACAAATTGTTGGTGGGACTGCAAATTAATATAACCATTTTGGAAAAGCAATATGTAGATTCCTCAAAAAACTAGAAATGGACCCACAATATGGCCCAGATAGCCCATTCCTTGGTATTTATCCAAAAAAAAAAAAAAACCCTAGGAAACTATGGTGATACATAAATACATACATACAAATGTTTAGGGCAGTGCAACAACAGCCAAGTTATAGAACCAGTGTAGGTGTCCTTCAATAGATGAATGGATGAAAACATGTTATATACATACAATGTAGTTTTACTCACCCATAAAAAAGAATTATGACATTTGCTAGTTAATAGATGGAAATGGAGAACATTATGCTAAATGAAATAAAACAGATTCAGCAAGTCAAGGGTCAAATGTTTTCTCTTGTAAGCAGAAGCTGGAGAGAAATACTGATTTTTTTTTTTTAAAGTGCATCTTAAAATAGAAGTGAGAATAGTCAAGTAAAGAAAGGCAATGAGAGGGAGGGAAAAGACATAGGAAAGAGAACTATGAAAACAAATTGGCCAAATTATTCTATTCTACGTATGACAGTATCACAATGAATTTCACGTTTATGTACAACTATAATGCATCATATTTTTAATATATTAACTTTATTTATTTTTAAATGGTGCTGAGGATCAAACTCAGTCTCTCACATGTGCAAGGCAAGTGCTCTACCACTGAGCTATAATCCCAGCCCCACCATATATATATTTTTTCTAACAAAAGGAAATGAATGGAACAAAGGGGGTCAAGGGGAGGGAGGAGGGAAATGAAGGAGTAATATTGGGCACTGAAATGGAGCAAATCATATTATATGCATTTATAAATATGTCAAAATGAACCCACAATTATGTAAATTATGTAAGCTACAATGCACTGAGAGGAACATAAATTTAAAAAATAACTATCTAGTCTGTATGAAATGGTATGTCAAAGTGGCTTAAATTTGCATTTCCCAAATGACAATGATGGTGAAGACCTTTTCATGTGCTGGTTTGTGCATTTGTATGCCTTCTTTGGAAATATGTCTATAATGTCTTTTTGGTATTATTTTAATTCAGTTGTTTATCTTTTTGTTATTGAGCGATTTTTGTGATTGTGAGACTTCTCTATCTTAAATACTAGAGTCAACAAATATATGAATTGCAAGTATTTTCTTCCATTCTATAGGTTAATTTTTCACTTTCTTGGCAGCATTCTTTGATGCACAAAAGTTTGATTTTGATGAAGACCAATTTATCTTTCTTTTGTTGACTGTGCTATTGACATCATTTATAAACAATTGTTGCTTAATCCATGGTCATGAAGAGTTATACGTGTTTTCTTTATTCTTTTATTTTGTTCTTTGATATTCAAACTCAATTTTTATATGTGATATGAGGTGAGAGTTCTGATATTTTTTAATAAGATCAAAGTATCAATTATATTGAAATTATTATTTATTGAGTATCTACTATGTGCTAAGTTTTGGTCTTGCTTTTGGACATACAGCAGTGAACAAATTTAGAACCAATATCAAGAGTATATACATCTAATGCTTACCCTGCTCCAGGGTCTTTTCTAAGAGCTTTAGATATGTTAGGTATTATTACTATTACCTTTTTACATAATGGGGAACTTCCACATAAATAAAGAGGATGAATTACTTGTTCAAAGGCAACAAATTTAATAAAACATGGAGTTTAGAATTTGAATCTGGATAGTCTGATTTCAGAGCATGCATTATCAATCATAGGCTATATACTTCCTCTATTAGTAGCTTTCCCTATATTTTGGAGTGTAAAACAATAAATAAATGAACAACTTTATAATGAATAGCATGATAATAAAAAAAAAAGGTAAGAAGGCAGAGGCTCTCTTTTAAGAAATGTGGTCAGGGGTGGCCTCTCTGATAAAGTCAAAACTGATGCAGATGACATAATTTTGGGTACAATTTTACATACAATTAACTGCAATTGAATATAACATACTACCACAGATAGTATCTAAACAGATATGATATCATCTATATTTAATTAGTAATCTTTCAGGACCATACTGATGGTATTCCCCAGATCATGAGAGTAGAAAGAGCACAAATATGTTTATAGATTCAGTAATATTTCATGGAAATATGAAGGATCTTGAGGATCTCTAATTTAATCTTGCTTCATTTTTCACATGTATATAATTTTATTTCTGAAATAAGGAAGTAAACATATTTTATAATATTATAAGAATAGATTTAAAGATTAAATATAAATTAATGCGTAGCTTGCAGAATCTATTTCCATGTGGAATTGTCTAAAAATTGTTTTTTCCTCAACTGCCCTTTTCTGCATTTAATAAAAGATCCTTGATATCAATTAAAACATTTTATGATTGGAAGTTTGGCTAATCTTAGTTATAACAACCTATCAGCATTATATACATAACCACTGGTCTATTATGCTGTTTAGTATAGTAAGCTCTAGGTACATGTGGCTATTTACATTTTAATAATTAAAACTAAATAAAATGAAAAATTCAGTGCCTCAATCACACAAATCACATTCCAATAGGCTTATGTGGCTAATAGTGACTCTCTATTGGACTGCTGTGGTAGAGAACATTTCCAATATCACAGAACCTTCTACTGGTCAGAGCTGGTTTAGAAAATGAAAAACATCCTTTTTTTTTCCACTAAACACTTTAAATTGTTTACTATCTGTGGTCTATAACTGTCAGTGACACACCTTACACTGACATCAACCAGAATTTTGAAGCAATGTTGCAACTTACTTAAAATTAAAATAATAAGAAAAATATTCTACTTTTCAATAGTCAAAAAAGTTATGTTTTCCTTCATATCCCATCCTTTGCACAATTAATCAAGTAATAGATAATAAACTTCCTTGCTGTTTGAATATTGTTATTTGTGTATTTTACTGTAGTTTTAGTATTTTCCCTCATCCTTTCAATTATTTAATACATAGTTTGTATAATACGTATTTTTATGTGCTGATTCAAATTATTTAAGAAAACAAGCTATAAATGCTTTAAACAACAATTTCCTAGTTATCTTTGTGACTTAGATGTATAAAAATTCAATACAAATTTTATCTAATAAATGTCAAATACACAAAAATATTTTGACAATTTTATTTTCACTCTATCTTCTTGTATTCAGAAATAGTACCCAATGTGGGCAAGGAGGCAAATGGCTATAGCTCTAGTTAGTTACTTTGAAGGCTGAGATGGGTGGATTGCTTGAATCTAGGATTTCACGACCAAACTGGGTAACAGAGAAAACCCCATCTCAAATAAATAAGTTAATGAATTAAAATAAAAAATAAGTACTCACTTATCCTGTAGAAATTAATATTTACTGAATAAATGTTTAACCTAAAAATGTATAAGATATAGAAACATGACCAATTAACCTACCATCTGAGAAAAATCAGTGTAAACATATTTGAGTATTTCCCTCCAGGTTTTCATAGTGTGTGTGTGTGTGTGTGTGTGTGTGTGTGTGTGTGTATGTGTGTGTGTGTGTGTGTGTCTATATGTATACATATTATAAAATACCTATTATCCATTATGCTAATTATATGTTACTAGAATTTATGTTTTAACTTATAGTGATCATTTTCACATTTAATCATTCCTCAAAAAGAAGATTTTCAATGGCTGTAAAATGTAACATTATTTGCTTAATCAAAATTCAATTTATCATGTCTCTATTGTTGAACCTTAAGGGTGTTTGTAATCTCAAAAATGCTATAAGCATAGATGATTATAACATAAATGCTCTTTTCATCTCACTTATTATTTCTATGATATATAAAACTTACAGAAAAAGCTAGAAATAAATAACATAATAAACACTCCAGTTTCTACAACTTGACTATAACATCTTAATAAGTGACATACTTAAAAAACAAAATGGCAATTTCAGCAAACAAGAAGCAACATTTGTGTGAAAACAGAGGATTGTTTCAAAGATATGTGAAGGGAACCTTAAGAATCACAGGTCTTATTTTTCCTCTAGAGTCAGGATGCTCCTCACTCTGTGCAAGAGAAAAGGAGAGGTCAAATCAGATACACTTTGGAAGTAGGAGTTCTGCTGGGCAGAGATGAGACAAGATATTGAAGACAGGTAATTCTTTGAAAGCCTTCATGCAGCAGAGTGAGACAGACAGAGTTGCTTCCCTCTGCTAGGCTACCAGAAGGTCAGAAGCCATTCATTTTTTTTTTTAATTTATTTTTTTAGTTGAACATGGACACAATATTTTTCCTTCCTTCTCTCTCTCTCTCTCTCTCTCTCTCTCTCTTTCTTTCTTTAATGTGGTGCTGAGGATTGAACCCAGTGCCTCAAGTGTGCAAGGCAAGCACTCTACCACTGAGCCACAACCCCAGGCCTAGAAGCCATTCTTAAACAGAGCAAGAAGACTGTATATTAGGAGACTGGAAGATTCGTCCCAGGGGAAATGAACACAATTAAAAGACAAAACTGTTAGCTCAATACATAATCTTATAATAAACCAGGTAGTCCACACACACTGTGCTCCAAAATACAGCACTTCCAATTACTTTTCCAGTCCACCACTCTTGAATATGAATGGATGGGAATAATCAGATATTTAAGAAAAACATCTAATACAGAATTCAAGGATCAAGACAAGCAGGAAACAGAAATAAAGCCAGGAACAAAAGCTTCAAAAAGAATAATAAAAAGGTTATAAGATGGTATAAAATAATAAAAGAATAATAATTCAGTAAAAGGAAATAATAGGAAAAATAATAAGGTTTATAGAAATTACAAATGAAATAGCAGAGTTGACCAAAAAAATTGATCTGAAGTGCTGGAAGATCAACTTGGCCAACTCTCTTCAAATCAAAGAACAAAAGAAATGATAACAGCAATAAGAAAAAAAAAGTCACAGTAGATAATAAGTTTTAAAATGCCTTCCAAGTGCCAGGCACTATTCTACAAATGCTACACAATATTTAATTCTCAAAACGATTCTATGAACAAAGCAACTAGTATCAAACTCATTTTACAGATGAAGAAATTAGACCACAACTTGTCCAAATTCACAAAGTAAACAGCAGCGTCAGAAATCAAATATGGAAAGTTTCATTCATTTTCTTAACTATGTTATATACATTCTTAAAGTCATAAAACATGAGAGAGAAAAGAAAATATTTAGAGGATTTGCAAGGATTTCTGGAAAAAGAAAATATAGCAAAGGAAAATATCAAATAAGTAATCCAAAAGATATTCTCAGAACTAAAAAAATAAAAGATTTTAGATTTCGAAATCAGGAGGCAGAGGAAAGAAGCTCTCAAGTTCAAGGCCAGCCTCAGTAACTTGTGACACCCTAACCAACTTAGTGAGACCCTGTTTAAAAATAAAAAAAGGGCTGAAGGTATGGCTCAGTGGTTAAATGCCCCTGAATTCAATCCCCAGTACATAAAACAACAACAACAACAAACACCAAAAAACCCTCACAAGTACTAAAAGTGTGACTGGAAATAGACTGCCAACAGGGAACATATTTCTGACAGTACAGAACAAGAAGGATTAGAGAAAATCTCAACAGGGTACTGGGAGGGAACAGATCAGAAATATAAATGGTATCAAGCTTTATAACATCAATTTAAAGAGAAAGTTATATCTAGTCTACAATTCTATATTTAGCCAAACTAATGTTAAATTTCAGGGCAGAATCATGAATTATCTGGCACCTTGATCTTGAACTTTCCAGTCTCCAGAACTGTGAGGACACATTTCTGTTGGCTAAGCCATCTAATTTATCATATTTTGTTATGGTTGTCTAAGCCAAGACAAATTTTAATAACAAAAAGTGAGGTGCTACTATAACAAAACCCTAAACATGTGGAAGTAGCTTTGGAACTCGTGGATAGGCAGAAAAGCTGGAAGAGTTTTGAGGTGCATGCTAGAAATATAACATCAAGGACCATTCTGGTGAGGTCTCAGACAAACATGTACAAAAGATGACGCTTTGTTATAAAGTGACCAAGAACTTGTGTTCTGGTGTTTTGAAGACAGCAGAACTTCCAAGTGATGAAACTGAATATGTAACTGAGATTTTTAAGCAAAGAATTGAAGGAATAGCTTGGTTCCTCTTCATTGCTTATAGTCAAACGTGATAGGAGAGAGATAATTGAAAAAGAAACTATTAAGCATAAAAGAACCAAATTCGAAAATCAGGAAACAGCTTATCCACATTGACAGTGATATGAAGAGAACACAAATGGTAAAGCTGAACAACCATCGAAAGAGAAAGCCTGGGTGTAACCTGAGGATTTAATCAGTCATCTCAGCAGAACAGAGATGGGGTGAAAGAATGAGGCAACACTGCTGGATTTATTGGATTTTATTAGTTGGTATCATAGATTTACTGGCTGCAAATGTGTGTTATTCTTAAAAAAGAAAAAGGGGGGGGAATGACCCCTATTGTGATTTAAAGATCATCAGGGGTGCCACTCCACCACAGGCCTGGATAATACAGGTATAAGAGGAAGGCTGTCTCCACTTTGGTTTCAAAGGATGGAACCACGCCCAACAATGCTGCACAGGCTCTTGCAGAGATCCAAGTGAGTAGCACCCTCTAAGCTGAACAGGTGAGTCTATGCCACACACATGTGAGGGCAATACTACCAAGGATTAATACTGAGCCTTACATCTAATGGAATTTGCCTTGTAAAGCTTTGCACTTCCTTGGGACCCATCACACCTTCTTTCATCCTCATTTCTCTTTTGGAATCAGAATGTCCACCCTGCATTTGTCAACCATTATTTTTTAGAAGCACTTGTCTGGTTTCACAAGTTCATAGCTAGAAATTTTGCTTCAAGAAGAATCATACCTCAAGTTTCAATCACAACTGATTTTGGTGACATTTAGATGCAACTTTAGATTTCAGAGTTGATGCAGGAATAAATTAAGACTTTGGGGGCTACTGAGATGAAATAAATGTACAGTCATCCCTCTGTATTTGCTGGTGATTGGTTCTAGGACCACACACAGGTAACAAAATCTGGATGTTCAAGTCCTATTTTAGTCAGTTTTATTTTTTCCTTCTGTGACTAAAAGACCTTGGAAGAACAATTTTAGAAGAGGAAAATTTATTTGGTACTAACAATTTGAGATATCATAGTTCATAAGATGACCAAGTCCATTCCTCGGGGCTCAATCTGAGTCAGAACATCACAGTGGAAGAGTGTGCTGAAGCAAAGTAGCTTATGGCAACCAGGCATAAGAGAGACCCCACTCACCAAATACAAACTATATACCCCAAAGGCACATACTCCAATAATCCACCTTCTCCAGCCATACCTTACCTGCCTTCAGTTACCATCCAGCTAATCCCTAGGACTAGGTTAAGGCATTCATAACCTAATAATTTTACCTTTAAACTTTCATGCATTGTCTCACACATGAGCTTTTGGGGGGTCACCTAATATTGAAACAATAACAAGTCCCTTCTGTAAAATAGCATATTATTTACATTTAACCCCCACACATCCTCCAGTATACTCTAAGTGATCTTTAGATTACTTATGATACATAATATAATGCAAATGATGTGTAAGTATTTGTTATACTGTGTTGTTTATGGAATAATGACAAGAAATACATGTTTAGGCATCAATATATATTTGATGGATAAATAAATGATGGCTAATAAATCTATTTCTAGTCATTCTCCAAATTCTAGTCCTAGATCTTTAACCGCCCGCTAGATATTTTACCTGAATATTTGATTACATATCAAGATATATAAATTAGGTTATCATCTTTCATCATTCTTTTCTCTCCTTTACTGAACTCTGTTTTCTCTTTACTTTCTCTACAACTATTTTCTCAGCCATCCATGATTAATTTTCTCTCCTGGTTCCTGCCAGAATGCATCCAGAGTGCCCTCAGTTAATCCCTTAAGTAGAGTACCAAGAAGATATGACTACACTTTTATTCTTATTTCATACTACTCTCTTACAAAGTAAACAATACATGGTTACTCAGGAAATCTTGAGTTCTTTCACCTTTGAATCTTTACTATTAATATTCTCTTTCCTTTAAGTGGTACTGTACATTTGGATATTCATAAAAATTCACTTGATGGATAAGAGGAGGAAAATTCATCACAATAGGGATTACAAAACTCAAATATTTGTTATTTTTATCCCTTGTATGTTTCTACCCAGGGAGTTCTACATTTAAAAATTAAACAGTAATAGAGTGCAGTACACAAACCAGTTTACATTCAGCACTTTCAAAATTTTCATTAGGGACTGAGGATGTAGCTCAAAGCACTTGCCTAGCATGCACATTGTCTAAGATTTATTCCCCATCAATGCAGAAAAAAATTATTAGAATAACATTAAAATGAAACAAATTCATAATAATATAGAGAAAATATACCATCAACGGATCATAAACTAATGAACTTGAAGATAACAATAGAAACTGTTGAAAACAAAAGACAGAGGAAAAAAAGAAAAACAATTCCTGCATTTTTTTCATATAATTGTCAAGCTGGAATAAAAAATATTTATGGAAATGCAAAAAGCTTATAGCCAAAACAACTTCAAAAATGAAGAACTTGGAGGACTTAAAATCTCTGATCTCAAGACATTGTAAAAGCAGAAAAATCAAGTCCATGTAGTATAGACAAAAGGGGGAATGGAACAGACAACTGAGAAAGAAGCAATATATTTAATTAAATGATTTTCTACATAGGTTATAAAGCAATTCAACAGGAAAAGGACAATCTTTTTTTTTTTTAAACTTTGGATAATAACAAAAGAGAAAAATGTTAGTATTTTCAGAGTATCCTAGGGTCAGAAAACTATGGCCTGTGGATTAAATCCAACTAGCCAACTAAGTAAACAGAGTTTTACTGGAAAACAGCTTGGCCTATTTGTTTAGAAATTGTCTATGACTGACTAACATCAGTAACATCAAGTGGTTCCAACAGAGACCACATGACCTGCAAGGTGAAAAATGTCTACTATATAGCCCTTTAAAGACAAAGTTTGCTAAGATCTGGATTATTCAAATAATTCTTAAATTGTACAAAAACATAACATAAACTAGAAAATAGAAACCTGAGGTTTTGGACTTCATAAAAATAAAAAGACACTTTAATGAAAACAGAGGCAAGCCAGAGACTAGAAGAAAATATTTGCCAAAAAATTTATAGGTAATAGAGGATATGTATCCAGAATATATAACAAACCTTATAAATCAATGATAAAATATCCTTAAAATGAATAAAAGAGGTTAACTAGCACTGCATCAAAAAAGATATATGAATAGCTAATAAACAAAAAGATGCTCAATATCATTAGTGATTAGGAAAATGCAAATTAAAAACCACAATTAGATATTACTACATGCCCACCTGAATCGGTAAAATAAAAATTTAAAAGTGACAACTAAATGTTAGAAAGGAAGACCAAATGGAATTCTTATACACTGTTGGTAGGAATACAAAAACGTACAGTTACTTTTAAAAAGATTTGAAAATTTCTTTAAAAATTCTACATTCATTTTCTGTATGACCCAGCAATTCCTCCTCGGTATTTACTCAAATTAAATGAAAACATATGTCCACATGAAGATGTGAACATTAATGTTCACAGGGGATTCACTTAATAGTAAAGAAAAAAATGGAAAAACCCCCAAATATCTATCAATTGGAATGGCTGATAAAAGCAGCGAAGGAAGAAACAACTAATACATACAGAAATAGGCTAAGTAAAAGAAGCTGGAAACAAAATACTAAAAATTCCATATATACACACGTGCGTGAGCACACACACATATTATATATATATTTATATATATGAAATATGTGAAATTATAGAAAAGGCAGACTACTGAGATGTAAGCTGATTCAAGGTTGCCATAAATCAAGTCATGGTAGGAGGAGACTGAGAGAAAAGGAGTACCATTCTGAAGGGATATCAAAACTCATAAAATTATACATAAATGATGCTGAGAAATATCACATGCATGAAATAAAAATGGTTTATTACATATATGCATATGATTCTTTTTTGGGGGATAAAACACACACATCTTCATAGAAGTTAATTCCTTTGAAGGTGAGAGAGGAAGGTAAATGGAATTTGAAGCTTGTCCATTGAACCTCATCTATGACATAAATTACAGAAAAGAGAATGTACACTATTTATGAATTTCTTATGTAATTAAAATTTAATTTTAAGAAGCAAAAGGAAAAATTAGAAAAAAATAATTACTGAACTAATGATACAGTTTTCCAAATTAAAGAAATATAATAAGGATGAAAGAAAAACAGACCATAAACACACACTGTCATGCCATTTCATAACTCCAGGGATAAAGGTAGGACCCTAAAAGCTTGAGAGAAGAAAAATATACCAACTACAAATAAAAAAGAATGTAGATTAGATAATATCTCAGCAATACTGGATTTTAAGACACTGGAACAATGTTTTCAAAGGTTGAGGAATGCTGATACTGAACAAGCACAAAATGCAGGCATTTTAAAGGCATATGGTATTTCAAAAGTTTACCTACTTACATCTTCTAAAATTATTCGAAGATATGACTTAGCAGTATAAAGAAGGAGCCCATTAAAGAGGAGAAAGTGTAAAAATAAATGTAGCTCCTTGTAATACAATAATATTACACACACACACACACACACACACATATAATGGTGACAGATATTTGAGAGTGGGTAATTAAAATACACAAAAATTCAGGTTAAAAAATGAGGTATATATTCACTGTATTTCATTGATTCTATGGCTGATTTTTTTTCTTCACATGTTGCCATCTTTGAAGTCAGGATCCATTTTACAATTGATAATATGTAATAATCATTAGTCAAGTAGAAGATACTAAGTTATCATTGTCCGCATATGTAAAAACTTGTTTGTTACTCTTGGTGTGCAAGCAGCCAAATGTAATTCTTCAATGTTTTCAACCAACAGTCCATGAAAGGGTCAACTAAAGAAGAATATGAACAATGACCCTTAAAAAATTTCCCACTGATACACTTCCTGAGAAAATCAAGAAAGCATCTGCAACAATACTTATAGGATAGATGTTAATGTTTTGGAACAAAACCTGGGTGCAATGTTGCAGCACATTTAAGAAGTACTGCTTCGCCAGTGCTCTTGATGATACAGAGAAAAGTATGCAAAAAGTGCAAGTGTAAAGATCCAAGAATGGATGTCAGTAACAGTCAGAAAGTGAGGCAAAACAATAGTATTATGAATGTAAAGAAGTCTAAGAAAACTTTCAACAAGAATTTTAAAAAACTGTAAGTGAAAAGCAACACTTTGTCCTAGTTTATGTAGTATTTATTTTCCTCTTAGTGGCACAAAAAATAATGATGTATATAAAAGCATGGTATATTATAAGCATCTCAGGTCTTATAAAATATGGCATTTCTTTGGTAAGTGAGCCAAATTCTCCTAACATTTCTGTTTCTATGCACTACATCAATATATAACAAAATTTCTTTCTCATATGGTATACCTAAATGTTATCATTCTAGAAATATACATAGCTATAATCTATGTGCACATCTGGTTACTCTTCAGTATTTTTACCATCCTTTAGTCCAAAAATATAAAGAAAAATACCTAAAATTTGGTCTATATAAATTAAGAATTATCAGTAACAGGCTGAAAATACTATCTTATTGGTAGAGTACTTCCTTAGGACACATGAGGCTCTGAGTTTGATCCATATCAGTGGGGGAAAATTAATCAGTAATGTGATTTTAAAATCTTGAAAGTAGAGACCTATACTAGAAACTGGATTTTAACATTTCAGTATTAGATCATCCTGCATCTATGAAAAAGAAAATGCATTATTTGGAAATTTGATTTTAATGGTTTCAATATTAATATTTATAATTCAAGTGAAAACAACAGAAATGATACCTTGAGGGGACGAGAAGAATTATTGAGGTACTTTTGTTTTATACTATTCAAAGGTTTACTATGTAAGAGTTTGTATGCAATAAGTTATCATATTTGGAAACACTGAAACTTTTGAAGTATGCCAATATTATCTATTGTGCTTACTATTTACTCATTGCCTCTATCAGAGATGATCACTGGTGTCATTTTATATCATTGTTACAATCTGTTTCTAATCAAATGAAACAGTTATTTTGATTAAAAATCTCTATTATAACAGAATGCTAAGAACAATGTTCAACAATTACAGCTGTCAATCACATATAAGGATTGATTCTCACACTTCAGAAAATCCCAGCCTTTGATTTCTAACCCAGAGGGCAAACAAAACTATAATATGACTGTTGTAGCCTCCTTTCCTAAATAAGAGTTTTAAAATTTTGGTTCTCGTTTGCAGAAAAGTGCTTTTAGCTCTCCTATTAGTAACTAGGAATAAATAAAAATTTAAAGCAGATTTCATTTCATAAGTTCCCTACAGAAGATAGGATGGAAAGAATACAATCTCTCTTAATCAAGTGAAAAAGGTTAGAAAAATAATATGAATAAAGAAAATGGCATGGCTCTGGGACAAAAACAACAGCTTTTCTAATTAAAAAATAAATATAAATAAAAACAACTATATGAAACCAAACTACTAAAACCTGCCAATGTCAGAATATACTCCAGCATGGAAGTGTATTTATTTTTTCACCAGAAACATTTCTCTTTATCCATAACATGCTGTAAATGTATTTCTTTTATTTTCAATTCAGGTCTTTCTGTGCTTACTGCTATATTATTTTGTGGTCTTTGTTTTGGCAGATGCACAAGCAAAATCTGATTCCAACAGTTTGACCCTTCTCACTTTTTATGTTCTCTAGGGCATAATAAAACCCAAGATACAATCCCTCAGCAGTTAATGAAGCTTAACCTCACACCCTCTTAATTACCAATGCATTACACCAACTATGGGCATCATACTCCTCTCTAAGCTATTTTACAATTCAGCAGAAGTACTACTGAGCTATTATGTAGCAACATAATCCATGCAGCATGAGAAATCCTTCTTAAAAATAAAATCTTTTGATCCTTGCAGGTTTTGGTAACTGTATAATTAATACTACTTAAGAATTATCCATGTATCAGTAAGTATATTATTTTGTATCAGTAAGTATATTTGTTGATTTTGGAGGTTTGTTTTTGGCAACTTTTATTTTGTTAATGTTGGAAACAAGAAAAAAATCCAATGATAATAATTACCATGATTTAAATATATAACTGTTCTAGATGTCTGAGTATCCACATGTAAAAGGTTTATTTTCTACATTATTTTCATTAAAAATATTTAAAAATACAAAGGAGTGATGATTTTAGTTGTTAAGAGCATTCCGAAAAATGTCATACAATTGCACAAAGTCGAAAGGTCTGAGGTTGAGTTGATGTTGCACAAAAAAAGATTTTTAAACTCACAGATTTTAAGATTACTAATTATCAAATTAACTTATTTCCATAAAGAAGTTAATTTCCATGCATAATTCAAACTAAATTCAATATAAATCATAAAACATCTTAATTTTCTTCTTAAACAAAAATGTGGCAAAATTACTGCTATTATAAAAAAAAGTGAAAACCACTATCACTTGGCACACAAAATTGTTTAAATAAAACTCCTAAGCTTTTGACAAAAGGATGCTTTTTATGTGATAACTACATCAATTACATTAGTCTAAAATTAGAAAAAGAAACCAGTCATAAAAATGTTTTCTTGATTTTTTTTAAAATTGATTCCTATCACATTTCTCTTTAACATGTAAATAAATACTGTGTTAAGAAAATTGGATAATCTTTTGTTTTTTTTTCTTCATTGAGGTAGAGGAAAGTAGGAAGATAACATGAAGAATAGAAAAATGGAAGTTTGCATAAAGTATGCAGAAATTAAGAGGGAGAATTATGCTAAATAAGAAAGAAAATAGTACCTTCATTTAAACATGCATCATAATCTAATTATTTATAAATATTTCATTGATCAAATGTTTTTTATGTATGAATATGCCACAATGAAACCCATCATTTTACATGACTGAGACGACCACTAAAAAAAAAAATTACATTCTAAAAGTTACATTCTTAAAAGTACCAATCCCAAAAGGATCTCAAATCACTTTACTCTCATTAAAAATATTACGGAGTTCTTTTCAAATCTGGCAGTAAGGTTGGGAAAATGAAGCAGAGATGGATTTATATTCCTTATCTGGGCCTAGCAACTATAAATACTATACTATTATAAATAGCAAGACTTGATTAAGGCACATGATTTTAATATAGGGACATGAATGGCAGTGGCTTAAAAGAAGGTTGAAGGGAATTTGCACTGCATTTGTTGGCATTCTGATATTATTGGCGTCCATGTTATTTTCTTACACATATAAAAATTAAAATTATCAAGGTTTAAAAACAACTTTCAGGTAGTTTATATTAATTATGTTAATTTTCCTATATATATAGATAGATAATATAAAATCTGTATTACATATTGTTTTAAAAGATCTTCTTCAAATAAATTCCTTAAGAAGAGTCAGAATAGCAGCTATTATGAATTCAAACAATAAGTGTTGGGGAGGATGTGGGGAAAAAAGCACACTCATACATTGCTGGTGGGACTGCAAATTGGTGCAACCAATATGGAAAGCAGTATGGAGATTTCTTGGAAAATTGGGAATGGAACCACCATTTGACTTAAAAACAGAGTACCACAGGGACACAGCCACATCAATGTTTATAGCAGCACAATTCACAATAGCTAAACTGTGGAACCAACGTAGATGCCCTTTAATAGATGAATGGCTAAAAAAAAGGTGGCATATATACACAATGGAATATTACTCAGCAATAAAAGAGAATAAAATCATGGCATTTGCAGGTAAATGGATGGAGTTAGAGAAGATAATGCCAAACAAAATTAGCCAATCCCCAAAAAAACAAATGCTGAATGTTTTCTCTGATAAAGGAGGCTGATTCAGAGTGGGATAGGGAGAGGGAGCATGGGAGGAATAGACAAACTCTAGATAGGGCAGAAGGATTGGAGGGAAAGGGAAGGGACATGGGGTTAGAAATTATAGTGGAATGTGATGGTCATTATTATCCAAAATACATGTTCAAAGACTTGAATTGGTGAGAATATACTTTGTATACAACCAGAGGTATGAAAAATTGTGCTCTATATGTGTAATAAGAATTGTAATGCATTCAGCTGTCATATATAAATAAAAATAAATAAATTTTAAAAAAGAAAGCTTATAATAAAATGCTTATGATACCATGCTTTTATATAAAAAAGAGAGAAACTGTTGATATCTATTAATATTTCTTTTTATGTTTTTTTTCTTCTTTTTGGGGGAGTGAGGGTAGTACTAGGGACTGAACCCAGAGGCACTTAACCACTGAGCCATGTCCTCAGCCTGTTTTATTTATTTGTTTATTTAAGAAAAAAATTTTTTATAGTTGTAGATGGATATAATACCTTTATTTAATTTATTTAGCTTTATGTGGTGCTGAGGATCAAACCCAGGGCCTCACACATGCTAGGCAAGTGCTCTACTACTGAGCTACAACCCCAGCCCCTTATCCTGTTTTATCTTTTTATTTTGAGACAGGGTCTCATTAAATTGCCCAGGGCCTCACTAAGTTGCTGGGGCTGGCCTTGAATCTGTGATCCTCCTGCTTCAGTGTTCAAGTCACTGGGATTAGAGATGTGTGCCAATATGCCTGGATCCAATATTTCCAATCATAAATACTAGAGTTTTCCTTTGGCAAGTTCCTTTACAAAATAAAGTTCACATATTAAACACTTTCAATGTTTAATCGGGCTGTGGGTATACTGCAAAATAATACAGCTCAAACTAGAGGAATAATATAAAGTAATTCCCAATAAATAGTTTCATAGCTAAGGTGAAGAGAATTACTAACTAGGTGACTACCATTATTAAAAACATGTGGAACACTGTGTGAGTTATTTATATATTATATATACATATGCATATGTATATAGACAGACACAAATATATATAGCCTGTATATACATGTGTGTATCTACAATGTGATTATATGTAATGGGAAAAAATCATGATTAAAATACATTTTATGAAATGTTCTAAAAAGTGTACTGACCTTTCCATGTGATCATGGAAAGGTATTTGCAGATCATCTGGTATTTGCAGATTTATTTAGTGAAACTATATGTAATAATTCCCTTTAGTAAATGTTGACTATATGAGTGTAAATTAATCTGCTTTTAAGAAAATAAGACAATTGATAATGCATATTGAGCACACAGGTTATAAGAAAATCATTTAAATTATAGCAGGATTCTTGTGTGTGCAAATGATCTGTATAAAACTTCCGTATTAAACATCTCTGTTAAGTTTGTGAACTAAATAATTCCTAAAAACTGGACATAACTAAAACATTTACAAATGTAGTTATTTTAAAAAGAGTTAAGATAGTGACAATGAACTTATCATTCTTATTTAAGTAATGGTAAAAAAATTTTTATAAGATTTGGAAAAGAGTGTACTAAAGTTTCAAGGAAATCTATCAAAAATGCTAATTAGGGAGTGAAATGTGTCATTATATTCATTTAGTTCAGGAAAACATGGAACTGGTTTTATTTGTTTCAAGTCATTTTTTTTTTTTACTTTTCCAGAATGGAAATTGTTACAAACAAAACTCCTTGAAGCACCACATGGGATCCCATATCAGTTTGCTTTTATTAAAAGTGAAAATTTTTCTGTGGAACATTTGTTGTTAATAGAACAAAACTGATTGTCTTTCTGGTCACTGAAAAGTATAGGCAATCAGGTAAAGACATAAAACAGGCTTTAATTCTTTAGCAGCCTAGATGTTATTTATAACCATGAGTATTCAAATGATAAGCATATTTCAAAAGCTGCTAATTTCATGAACATATTGTAATTTGAAAAGAAGGATGTGAGGAACTAAGATCAATTTCTATAACCGGGTCTCTCAGTTCTGGATTAACAAAACTTAAAATTTCAGGAGAGAAACACTGGCCACTTCATGAAGGAATCACCCCACATTAATTGGAGACAGCGCCCTATCTTCTTTGGAGTTTTTTAACATTATAAAGTTATCCTTTGTAAGTAATAAATCTTCACAGTCTTTTCTTTAATCTATGACCCTTGATGAGGTGGTGCTGCTTGTCTCCTTTCATGGTACCCTTCGTGATTTTTAGTAAGTGGGATCCATGTTAACTTGGAGAGCTGACAAAAAAGATTTTCTTTTAGTTTTAATTGCTCAAATTTTCAAAATTTGAAGTTATTTAGTCCTTTCAAAGAGGCTGAATACTTTTTCTTCTGAAAAAATTAAAATCATTTAGAAAATGAGCAATATTTTTAACATCTCAACAATTCTGACTTTGCGTAGCTTCTTTTCAAGAATGATAAAGTGCTGTATAATAGTTCCAAGATTTTAGCATTTCTTTTTGAGCCTAATAATAACTATATAAGAATTCATAACAATTCTTTTTTTATGAGTTCAATTTTTTAAAGTAAATTTAAGTGCTGTAATGTTTAGAAAGCAAACCCCATATATTTCAATTTTCATTTAGAATTCAGTAGCCAGGATAACTATTATCCCTATCTGAATGAGAAAGGTTGTATGACTTGTACAAGGTCTTTCAGTCAATTAAGAAGTAACACATAAATTAAAATCTAAGCTCAGATTGCAAATAAAGTTCACTTTCTTGATGATAAACACCTTATCACAGGGTGTGGCATTTTTGCTATTTGACTTCAGAAACTTATCTGCATACAAAATTCTTTTGTTGACTGATGCAGAAGTTATCAATGTCAGTATGTATGAATATATAACAACTGTCATCAGTATGTGTAACTTAAATGCACCAATAAAAATAGTGGGAAGGAAATAAATGACGAAAAAATATCAATGCCAACTATGTTTTTATTTTATTGTTATAGCAGCAATGCTTCTCATCTGCTAGTGAAAGAAGAGTAGGAGAGCAGGTTTATTCTATATTATATTTTATTTATATCTTACTTTTCATTTCATTACTGGAAAATCAGGCACATGCCATCTTTAAAAGCTGGCTACAAATGTAGGTCACTGGAAGCAGTACTAAGCTTTTGCATGTGTGTGTATATGTGTTAGTCTTTTCAGTTTGCCAAAAAAGCTCTAACTGTGGCTGCCAGGGGAGGACTTAGAATTTAAATAAGCTCTCACAGTAACTGGGGGGCGGGGGGGGGGGTAAAAAAGAGTGAAACCCTGGGGCCAAACAGCAAATTTCTGGCTCAAATAACACTTCAGAGTAGTAAGTAATAAAAAGTGTACAGCCAGCCTCATAATTTTTTGAACAAATAAAAAGTTAATAACGAAGGGAAAATATTCTGCATTCAAAGGTCTATTCTTATAATCATATTTATACCACAAAAGATACACAGTGTTAAAGTAGTGTTAAGGAAATACCAATAAATATTATATAGTCTAGGAGAAATACAGATGAGTGCAAAATATTATTTATAATTTATTATTATAAAGCTTGCAAAATAGAATGATACAAGGGTCAGAAAAGAACTTTTAATTATTTATAACATGTTGCTTTTGTTCTGAATCATTATAACATTACAATTTTGGAGATAAGTAAAATAAAAATGTGGGCAATCAAAGGTTGTTTCTTTAACTTCATTCTTACAGCTGTCCCACTTTTGGTCAGAACTAGGAAAATAGGGTTGGATCTAAGATAATTTTGTATTCTTTCTGTTCATTCAGAAAGACCAGACTGTACTGCAACATAGTAAAAGCAGATGACAGACAACTTACTGAATTCAGTCTTTTAATTTTTGTCCTATGATCAGTGAATAATAGGTGAATGGCAAATGCAGACTTTTAAATGTTAAATTGACAGAAGAAAATCTAATAATTCAAACATCACATTGTTTTTCAAATAGTACTGTTTCATGTAATTCTAAATCAACTCATATCTTTGATCTCTGTTAAGCTCAATCAAAAAAAGCAAAAAAATAAGATACTATGAATCAGATCTTAGTAAATCAACTCAATATTTGGGCATAAGTGTGGTATTTCTGAATATAAAAAAATGTTTTCAAATTATTAAGATATTATGATTTTTACTTGCACATCTTAAACTTAATGACAAAGATTTTCAAAGATGTTAGTTAAATGTTTACATGTCACTGTATCTTTTCATTACAAAATAGGCTGTTGCTATGTTAATTCACCAAACATGATATGGCTTATTTTTAATGAACTGATACTCATTCTGTGATTTATGGGTTATTATGAAATGAGTATTCATTTTAATTATGAAATATTTTCTATATATTAAATATGAGAGGTCTCACTAGTTTGTCATTTAATTTCTTCAATTTAACTAGTTTGTCATTTAATTTCTTAAACAGATGCTTTCTTTTGACCTTGGTTTATATTGAAGTGATTCCAAATATACAGATGAGGGCTAGGGTTGTGGCCCACGGGTAGAGTGCTTGCTTAGCATGGTAGAGGCCCTGGGTTCAAGCCTCAGCACCACATAAAAATAAACAAAATAAAACTATTATGTCCAACTAAAAAATAAATATTTAAAAAACATACAGATGATGCAGAAATTATTCAGTGCTTCCAAATTGTTGAAAGAAAATGAGTAATATTCAAACCAAAAAGTACTTAAAAATATTGAAATACAAAATAAAAGTCTTTACCTAAATGAAAGTCACCAAATACTTCCTATGTGAGATTTAAAAAAGTACCCACATTTTTCCAGCTTCCACTCAATAATAACTTGTTAAAGAATCTGATCAAGGATTTTCTTCTTTTTGAATTTGTTTTTTTTAGATATACATGACAGTAGAGTATATTTTGACATATTATACATACATAATAAGTATAACTTATTCTAGTTAAGATCTCATTCTTATGGTTGTACATGATGTGGAGTTTCACTGGTGGTGTATTCATATATGAATATAATATCTTAGTTAAGTTCCCCTTCTCAATGATAAATATCCTCATATAGAGTATGGCATTTTTGCTGTATGATTTAGGCAACTTTTCTGTATGCAAAAATTCCTTTTTTAATTTTTAATTTATATATGACAGTGGAATGCATTACACTTCTTATTATACATACCGAGCACAATTTTTCATATCTCTAGTTGTATACAAAGTATATTCACACCAATTCATGTCTTCATACACGTACTTTGGATAATAATGATCACCACATTCCACCATCATTTATATTCCCATGGCCTCTCCCTTCCCTCTAACCCAGTGCCGTATCTAGACTATTCTTCCTGTGCTCCCTTCTCCCTAAATTCCTGTCTTTTGTTGATTGATACATAAACATCAATGTGTACTTATTTTGTTATAAACATATATAAATATTAATATGTATACCTGTGTAAAACATTGGAATAAATGCATGGTTCTGCAAAAAACAAACAACAAATAATAATATTTAAGCTTTTTTAAGACATCGAAGCCTCCTGCTTTAATTGTGGCTAAAGTTGAACAGAACATACTGCATACAACAGATAACTAAGAAATTACTACAGGTCAAGAATTCATCTTTTCCTCAAGACAGGTATTTCTTTCTTCATGACTATTACCTATCTGGCAGGTCATTATAAAAAAACTATTTAATTTAGTTTGACAACCAATCTTGGTAAATTATGAAATAACATTTAAATTTGTTTCTGAAAATTATTTTGTTTTTCTAATTTATAAATATTAACACATACCATTAAAATTATAACATAAAATCTTACCATTTTCAAGTTCTAAACAAATGTTTGTACATATATGTATGTCATTTTTATTCCATACAAAATCACTCTACTGGGAGGTATTTAAATATTTTAACATAAAATGTAATTTTTTACTATTTTAGAAAACATTCATAGAAAGTTTTTTTAGAGAATACTCATCACTACATTTGAGATGATCGGAAAAATTTCTCTGGATAAAAAAGTTAACTGAAAAGTACTTACATGTGTTCTTAAAAGCTTTAACAACCTCATGTATATTGTTGTATAGGATTTTCTAAGGGATGTAATTTTTCAGTGTTACATCTTGATACTGACTTCTTTAAGAAGCTTTGACTACAATAGGCATGAATATGTTTTCAAAGGATGATGGATAAATTGCTGGGTGGTTATATAATGTATCGTAGGCAGCTGATGGGGCTTTTTATCCTTTACTTGTCTTTTAGTTATACAGAATTTTAAGATAATTATGGTCTCTAAGATTGTCTTTTCCCTTTTCTTGTACCAGAAATATTTGCCTTGGTTATAGGTTCTACAAATCTCCCATTATATATCATAAGATTAAAACTAAGCAATTATAGCATTTTTTTCCTACATTGTATCTCTAAACATTGTGAATGCCTTGTTTTTGGTCACTCATTGTTGAACCCTTTTAATAAAAATGAAATTTTAAGCACAACCATTATTGTGTTGGATATATCAAAAGCCTAGGTAAATATTATATAGAAAAATCTATTTATTTCTAGTAGTATTTAACATCAAATTTTATATAACAAAATTGCTTTGTTTATTCTTCTCAGAAACAAACTAGAAATGTCTTTGCAGTGGTATTATGAAGAAACTGAATAATTTAAATTTTTATCAGTCATACCTTTCTAATCCATTCTATTGTAAACATGCATAAATACTAACTGGACCACATTAAATATGTATGCTAACATCTCTTTGTATTTTTTTTTACAGGAAAATGAGAACGAGAAAACTGTAAATTAAGTAGACATGTATTCATTGCAGAGCTGAATGAAATACAAGCCATGAATATTTAAAAATGAATTGCTAAATCATTTTATTTAAGAAAATGTATGTATACATAAGCTTTGGTCACTTTCAGTAGCCATCTATGTGATTTTATTCTAAAGGAAATAAGGGCATTAAAATCAAAGGAGATACATTATTATTATTATTATTATTATTATTATTATTATTAGGATATTGGGGATTGAACCCAGGGGCACTTTACCACTGAGTTGTATATCCAGCACTTTTTAAAATAAATTTTGAGACAGGTTCTTGCTAAGTTACTGAGCGCTACATTAAGTTGCAGAGGCTGGTCTTAAACTTGTGATCATCCTGCATCAGCCTTCTGAGGAGCTGGGATTACAGGCGTGTGCCCTTCTACTTGGCAGAAGATAGGGTTTTCATGAAGATCACACACTGAACTTTATGGTTAATTTAAGATTTAATTTTATTGAATATATTATTTATAAATATGTAATTATCATGTAGAGCAAATTTTTTAGTTAAAATAGAAACAACATGTTCTAGGCAACTCATAAAGAGAAAAATAAAATTTAAATTGCAGTATGAGATTTGCAATGTTATATAAGTAAATCTACTGCTAAAGAGCATTATGTTTTTATGGCAGTGATTATAATAGCTTTGATGACACATTCTAAGTACACAAGACAATGCAAATGGATGTGATGAAGCATTCCTAATTCAAAACACTAATGGTATAGGACGGTGTTATGAGGGGTTAAAGAGAGGGAGAAACGAGGAAAATGGTTAAAAGGTACAAAAATTTTAGTTATAAAATGAGTTAGTTCTAGGGTCTAATGTCCAGCATAGTGACTATAGTTAATAATACTATATTGTCTACTTAAAATTTACTGAAAAAGATTTAGTGTTCTCTTACATTAAAGATGTAACTATGTGAGGTGATGGGCATGTTAACATGACTGTTGTAATCATTTCATATTGAATACTTGTTATCTTACATCTTAAATATATATATTTATTTGTCAATTACATCTCAGTAAAGATCAGATGGGGCAAGAAAACCATAGAAAAATTAACAACTAAAACAAACCAAAAAATATCTATGCTAGTCCAGAGCAAGACATTAAGACATTAAAAATTATAATAGAATTCTATAGAGAATTTGTGTACATTTTTATATGTATATTCAGAGATTTACTGTAAGAAACTAGACTCAATGAAATTTATGGAAACGACTTGCAGAGTGAGTTAGTTGGCAGGCTAGAGACCCAGGGATCAATGGTATCGTTCCAGTTGAAGTCCAAAGGCCAGAAGGCTGGGACAATGAAGATGTAGATCCAAACTGAAGGCTGGCAGGCTTGAGATCCAGGAAAAACTAATGTTTCAGGTAAAGTCAGAAGGCAAGAAATAGCTAATATCCAAGTTCAAAGTCAGTCACACAGAAAAATTCTGTTCTATTCAGAGAGGATCAGCACTTATATTTTTTTTATTCAGGCCTTTGATCAGATGAGGACCAATCGTATTAAGGAGGCAAGCATCTTTCCTCAATTGATCATATTGAATTCATCCAACTCTGAGAGGAACAACCTGAATAATGTTTGACAAAATACCTTGGCACCAAGTTAAATTAAAATTAACTATTACTATTAAAAAGATATTGTAATTTTATTATTTTCCTACACTAAGGATATAATATGCAATAAACATTTACTTGCCTATCCCATTGTAAAAGGCAATAGAAATATAGCAATGAATAAAACAGAGGAAAGGCTCTGTCTTCAAGGTGAATACGCAGTTAACAAATATATAAGTAAATTATAAAGTATAGGTGATGGTAGGCTGTGGAGACAAATAAAGCAGGCAAGAGAACTAAAAAATCTGGGAAGTGGGATTAGGGAATTTCAACATTGTTAAGGTTAGGATCTGCTGAGATAGCAACATTTGACCAAAATCTGAGAGAAGCAAAAGAGTTCTTAGTAAAGGCAACAGCAGATATAATGACTATAATTTTGAAGCATGCCTATCAGGCAAGGAAGCTCATATACACAGAATAAAGTTAAGAGATATTAAGCAGTGAAGGCAGGTACTAAATGGGAAGGTGAGAGCATTTTAGTTAAGATCTTGGAAATCATTATAAGGACTGGGGTCTTTGCCTTCTGGAGAGTTCTGAGTGTAGGTAACATGATCTGACTTACATTTGAAGATCACTCTAAGTATTTTGTTAAAAAGACATTGAAGAAAATAAAAGGTAGAAGCAGGGAGGCCAAAAATAAATAAATTAGTCTCAAAGTAATGATAATTTAGGTTAGAAGTGGGCTAATTTGGATTTCCTGAAAACTGGTTGAGAAGAGCAGGAGAAAAAGCGTTAAGAATGAATCAATGGTTTGTGGCTTGATCAAATGGAAGAACTGAGTTGCCATTAATTGAAAAGGGGAAAGATTGAGCAGGATATGGTGGCACACACCTGTAATCCCAGCTACTGTGGAGGTTGAGGCAAGAGGATTGCAAGTTCTAGGCCAGTCTCAGCAATGTAGTGAGACCCTGTCTGAAAATAAAATGAAAACGAAGAGGCCCTGAGTTTGAAAAAAAGAAAGAAAGAAAGATTAAAAAAGAAACAGGTTTGGGAAAAATAGGAGTTTGGTTTTAAATAGTTAAGTTTCAGATCTCCAATAGACACAAATAAGATACATAGTAAGTGGCTGGCTATACAACTCGGTTAACAGTTGGATATGCAATAAGCAGTCAGAATTCAGGGTCAGTCCATGTAGATAAAAATTTGAAAGTAAAAATGAAAAAGAAGAAAAAAGCATCAATACACAAATAATCTTGAAAACTTTTGAACAGCATGTGTTAGCAAGATAAGGTCTGAGTACTGGGACATTTGCACCCTAAAATTGAGAAGATAAGTAGGCACTAACAAAGAAGACTGAACAAAAAGTAGCCAGTGAGGTAAGAGGACATCAACTGTGGTATTCTGGAAAACAAAGGAAGAAGTGTATCAGGGAAGAAGTGATTAATGACATCAAGAGCTATTAGTAAGCCAAGTTAGATGAGGTTTAAGAAATTACAAGAGTAATCACAGTCTTTTAAATATACAAATATTATCCACATCAGAATTGGCAGGGAAACCAAAGAAAAGGGAAAGAAGTACGATGACATTTTTCCTCCCAAGATTAGAAATCTGTGTCCCAACCAAATTTCACATCTGTTAATCATAAAATTGGGATGATTGCATATTTTAGAAGACTTTCACAAGGTCAGGTGTTATTCTTATTTCATGAAAGGGAAACCAAGGTACATAAATATTTAAAAATAGTGAGACATGAATCCTGTAATCTGACTTTTGTTTTTTGAAACAGCTTTATTGAGATATAACTGATACACAATAAATTGTCCATACTTGAAGTGTGTAATTTGGTAATATCTTAGATATATCTCTCTGAAACAATTAACATGATCAGGATAGGAAATGCATCCATTACCTTCTAAATTTTGCTTTATTATCTCCTTCCACCACTAGCCCACTTGCAAAATTAGAAACAAAATGTTTTCTATTTACTCACATAATGACTATTTCCAGGGCTCTTGATCTCTTTGTTGCAATACAAATATCCCCTTGATATTATTTTGCTTTAATGTGAAAACCTATTCTTAAAGTATAGGCTTGAGGTGATGAATTCTTTCAGATTTTAACATCTGAAAAAATATCTTTAGTTTGCTTTTGTAATCTTTGTTTTTGAAAGATGCCTATGATAAGGAAAATTCTGAACTGTCAATGAACTTTAAAAATATTATTTAAAAGACTCCTATTCATTCTTTTCTGGCTTGCATTGCTTATAACCAAAGTCTAACATCATTCTCATATTTTCTTCTGTCTATGTAATGTCTTTTTTTTTCCTCTAGCCACTTTCAAACTTTTCTCTTTAATACTCATTTTAAGCAATTTGATTATGATTTGTCTTGATGTTGTTTTCTCTAGAACTTTTTACACCTGGGGCTTGCCAAATGCATTAGAATTACAGGTATACATGTTTCATTGTCTTTGGAAATTCTTCATTCCTTATTTCTTCAAAGAAATTTTTTTGTACTATTTCTTCCAGGTTCAAGTGCTCCCAATCACTTATCAAAGCACTTCAAGTATCCTATTGCTCAGTGACACAATCATTGCTTTTTACAATCTATTTTCCATGTTTCATTAGGATAATTTCAAATGGTGTGTCTTCAGGCTCCCTGATCTTTTCTTCTTCAGTGTCTAAAATGTTTTTAATACTTTCAAATATATTTTCATTACACATTATAGCCTTCACCTCTAAAAGATCAACTTGTACTTATTTTTATATATTCCATGCTAAAGTATTTCTCTAGCTTACTGAATATTTAGAATACAGTCATAAAAACTTATATTCTTATTTACAATCCTATCATCTGTGCCATTTCTTTTGTAAGTTGACTTTTATCCTTATTATAAGTTGCATATTCTCTTGATTCTTTGCATGCCTATTAAATTAAAAAAAATTTTTAGTTGTCAATGGACCTTTATTTATTTTTATTTATTTATATGAGGTGCTGAGAATTGAATCCAGTGCCTCACACATGCTAGGCAAATGCTCTGCCAATGAGCCACCATCCCAGCTCCCAATTAAGTTTTAACTGGGTGCCAGATATTGCATATTTTGGGGTGCTGAATAATATTCTATTGCTATTAATATTTTGGGGTTTTGTTTTATTAGGTAAGAACAGAATAAAATTTATAATCTAAATGGAAGCCTTGGAATTTATTTATACGTGCTTATGCTAAGCAGAATGGTACAATATTAAAAATATCCTATAATTTGCTGATTATACAGAAACCATTGTATCTTTTGTTCCACTATTTGCTTTAATTCATACAGTGATTTCCTATACCTTTATCTAACATTTTCAAGATGAAAGTTAAAATTTCAAGTTTTTTAAAAGAAATTCTTAAGGACAACAGTTAAGTCACACTTCATAAGCACTCAAGAAAGGATTACCTTTGAGAAAATCTGCTTCAGAAGTAGTTAATATGAAATAGATTATGTCAAAATGAGAAAATCACAATTAGATAAAAAGAATTAGAGGATATTTCTCTCCTTCAGTAAGTTGTTTAAACTGGATTTTTTTTTAAAAAAAACTATTAAGCATGACTTTTTTGAGTGCCTGGTCCAACAATTTTACTTAATGTGTTTTAAACAGTTTATCTTGATATGGATTTTAAGTTAAAAAATTGTCTAGGAACACTAATTTGCTTGCATAACATATTTTGCTTACATATAAAATCAATCTTTTATGAAATATCCAAAATGCAATACTGAATTAATATATTATACCTGTAAAATGTTAGCAGGGTCTTCTTTAGCAGATGCAACCAATAAAATATGCCCATTGATGAGTCCTTCTGCCAGAAAATACTTGAAGAGCAACGATGAGTAAACATCATATTTATCCTCCTCTGTTACAAAGAAAAAATTATGGTCAGAATCCTATAACACATCAAGAACTCTTACATTTGTCTGCAATGCTTTCTCTCTGAAACAAGTATATGAGATGGGGCAAGAATTTATATCTTCCTAAGACAGAAGACAATTAGACAGACCAAAAGACCTGTGAACACACCCAATGAGAAGTAGATACTTCTAACAGAGACTTTTTGACTTCAAACATCATTCTTCAACTACTACATCACTTTCATAGCCACAAAATTTAGCGGATTATGTATGATTATATCAAAAAAGGCAGAGATATTTTCCTTTTACTAAGATACAGTGCATTTTTTCAGGCACTCTGCCTCTAAAATAGCTATTATTTCCCACCAGTCAGTCTGTAAACTTACTTCAATTCTTTCATGTCACAATAATTAAGTACTTAATATACCTATCCTGGTGATTATATTTATAAAATTTAGAAAAATACTATTATTCCCATTCTGATTTTGTATTTAAAATCCAAATACTTTGAAATTGAAGATTTTAATTTGACAGAGTCCTTAAATTTGCACTAAATGCTTTCCCAGTAAACTGTCCTTTTGCTTTTTGTTACTTACTTTTCCTTCCTTATTTATGAATTTTAAGAATTAAATGATGATTCAGGAAGTTTCTTGGACAAAACTGTGTTATATTTTTCAGATTTCATTCTAAAATGAAAATAGATTCAGTATATCTTTGTTCTCTTAATATTGTTGATAAACAACATGCCTACACTTTTATGTCAGCTTTCTTTCCTTTAATAATTCAACACAATACTAAGAGAAGAAATGCAGGCAAATTTATTGCACTGTCTTAAATAAGAATAGTCATTATTAACTTTTTCAACAAATATTAATTAATTGAATTCTCATAATAGACTAGGTATCACTAATATCTGTTAAACTTACACTATGAAAACATTTCTAAGGAGATTGGAATTTGTGGTAATGACAGAAGAGGTCATTGTGCAAAATCACATACAACTGTAATTATAAACCCTGGACAAAATTCCATTAAAAACAGTCATTAGAAGCTGCTGAGAAGCAGGTACCAAACCACAGTAGAATTTTGTTTTGAAAGACAGTGATCCTGACATGCAAGAACTTTTAAGCTTGTGGCTTTTTGACAGGATGTTCCTAATTTCCCTTGGTTCTGGCCATAGGATAGAGTTTAGATTTGTCCAAACAGCTGGAAAGCTCAGGGAAAAATCCAAAAGTAAGAAAGCTCAAGGACAGACACAAAAACATGATTATCAACCATGCTCAAATCCCTGACTGAACACTAAATTAAGCATGAGTGAGAGGAAGAAACAATAGGAAGAAAAAGGAACACAGGACAAATACAAAAGATATAAGTCTATAACATAAAATTGGCATGTCTGTAACTTCTCTGAAGGCACATGTTCCCCCAGTCTGAGATCAGCTTGGACTGTAAAGCTGTATTGCCTTGAGTTGTCAGAAGACAGAATTCACTGCTGAAAAATCAGAGAAAAAAATAGTCTTTGAAATCTAAATGTGAATTCTGTTCAAATATTTAGCTGTCTACTAAACTAAGCAAGTGCATGGGGGAACCCTATGTTACCAGATCTAAAGGACAAACTCTTAAAAGCTGGAAAAACTGGGCAGAGATGTTATCTGCTATATAATATACTGAATAGATGTCATCTGCTCCGTAGCATACTGAAGTTAATCATTTAAGTCTAGGCAAGTTAATTATTAAACAAGCAGAAAAAGGATCAAAACAGAAATCCTCAGAAAAACACAATAGATTGGAAGTCACTACCAACTATGCATTATTTGCAATGTTCTAATTTTCAACACAAAATTACTGGATATGACCTCCTAAGGAAAAATAGTCTGTAGAAACGAACTCCAAACAAACTTACGAGTTGAAATGAACAAAAAAAAAAATACTTCCCGGAAACTATTATACGTCCAAAGCATAAAACGAAAATATGGTATCATTAAGTGAAGAAAAAGAGAATATCAACAGAAAAACAGAAATTATAGGAATTAAAAAAATATATTTGGAGATTTTATTATACTGTTCTTAATAATTGGCAGTACAATTAGAGAGAAAAATCATTAAAGTAGTAGGAAGTACAAATTACTACAGCAATTACCTTAAATAATTAAATACAACATATAGATGCAGAATGTATATATATTCCTTTGTAGTGCATCTGTGATGTGTACTAAGATAGACCATATGCTAATTCAAAACACAGGTCTCAAAAGATATTATAGGTGCTGGGGATTGAACCCAGTGCTGCATCTGTGTTAGGCAAGCACTCAACCACTGAGCCACAACCCCAGCCCAACAATAAAATATTTAGAAAAACTCCAAATATCTGGAAATCGAAGCACACATTTTTAATTAACCGTGGCTCAAACTTATATGAAAAGGGAAATTAAAAGATATTTTAAATTAAATGATTATAGAAATAAAATATATGAAAAGTGGGATTAGCTAAAGTGTATCTTAGAAGAAAATAAAACAACTTAAATCTATTATCTAAGCTTTCATTTAAAAAAGTTAGACAAGGGGCTAGGGATGTAGCTCAGAGGAGGGGTGTTTGCCTAGCATACATAAGATTCTGGGTTAATCCCCAGAACCACTAAATAAATAAATGGAAAAATAAAAAGCCAGACAAATAAGCTCATATAAAATTTAGATAATGTTAATGATGAAAGTAATTAAGAAAAATCAGTGAGAAGAAAAATTGGGCTAATAACAAGGAGATATAAAACCAAAGACACAAAAAATTAGTTTCATGAAAAGATCAATAAACTTGATATACCTTTGACTAGATTGACCTAGATAAAAGAAATAGGCAACAAATAATCAGTATTGGCAATGAAATGGGAATTTCTTTTTTTTTTTTTTTTACCAAAGATCTCACAGACATTAAAAATATTAAAATAGGTATCATGAACAAACAACTTTATGTCAAAAAGTTTCATAACTAGAAGAAACAGAACAACTCCTTGAAGTTTTCAGGTAATTGAATACATTAAAAAAGCAGTAAGCCAGAATTAAATTCATATTTAAAATTATCTTCCCCCATGCACACTTCAGACACAGGGAACTTCATAAATAAAATATGAAATTTTTAATCAAACATTTCAAGAAAGAAATAATACTAATACTTAACAAACTCAGTAAGAAGGAAAAGGAAATAATTCCCAACTTATTTTATAGGCACTTTGTTACTCTGATAGAAAAACCAGAAAAAGTAAAACAAACAAGCAACCATTATCTTTATTTACAGAAGGTATTATAACAAATTCTATATGTACTCTTTTAGAAAAAAAGGAAAGAAACTCTTCCAAATTCATTTTATGAGATCAGTGTGACCCTAATACTAAAACTAGACCAAGACATCTCGGGAAAACTACAGACTAATGTGCCTCATGAATCTTTATAAAAACAATGGTCTTAAAAGTATACAACTAAATCCAGTAAAAGAATAACATAATATGGGTATGATTAAATGAAGTTCATCACAGATTTGAAAAATTCATGTAACACAATAACAAATTAAAAAACTAAAGCCATATAATAATTTCCATAAAGAAGAGACATTTAACAAAATCCAAAAGCAATTCATAAAAACTTTTAGCAATTTAGAAATAGGATTGAAACTTTTCAACCTAATACACAGAATTTACAAAAATCTATAGGTAACCTCCTAGTTAGTGGCAAAATGGAATGCTTTTCTCCTGATATTAGAAATAATTAAAGTATATTCACTCTATGACTTCTAATCGATGTTGTACAGAAGGTTTTAGCTACATAATAAGCCACTAAAAATAAATAAAAGTTCTAACACTTGGAAGGTTATCATACACTTAGGAAATCTTATGGCATCTACCAAAAGTCTAGTAAGATAATAAATCAAGGTTATCAAGGTTGTGGCATGGAAGGTTAGTATATACAAAGCAATTGTACTTCTATATAGTAGTAACAAATATTAGAATCTGACAATTTTAAAATTCTACTTACAATTGATTATCAAAACATAAAATATTTTGCAAAAATTTATCCAAGTATATGCTCGAAGTAATACATTGAAAAATACAAAAGATTCAGAGAGTAAAAGAAGATCTTTAAAAATAGAGGGACAGATCATATTCTTAGACTGGAAGATTAAAATTTATCTATAGATTTGATGGAATCCAAATGGAAATCCTAGTAAGGTTTTTGGAATATAGACAAACTAATTTCAAAATTTGCATAGAAATCTAAAGGTCACAGAGTAGCCAAAAGAGTTGAAAACAAACATGGAGGATTTACTATCTCATTCCAACACTTACTATACAGTTACAGCAAAGAAGTCAATGTGGAATTGGCAAAAGGATTAAAAATATAGATCAACAACACAGAATACAGAATGAAGAAATGAACATGTATAGAAACTGAGTTTTAAATAAAGGTGTTAAGGACCCGTGCGTCACGGCCGCTGTAGAAGACTAAGACAAGGGCCCTGCCCTCAAGAATCTTACTATCTATTGGAATAAACAGAAAAACAGTTTATTATGCAAAAGAAATGATTGCTATGATGAAGGATCACTAGGCAATGCTGAGCTGACGTGGATCTGGGGCAAACAGTCTAGGCCTCTCAGAACACACACTGAGCCCGGATCGGCTGAATTCAAGCTCCCGTTTGCCTGCTTCCCGCAGAAAAACAGCTGTGACTCAGCACTAATCCACCCGGCTGAAACAACTGGTCAGCCCTTCTGATCTTACGGAGGTAAATGCCAACTGAGCCTACATAGGTAGTGGCCACACGTTTGAAACGGGGCTTGGGAGAGACAGTAATGACCCACCCGTTGCATTGGTCACCGGGCAAAGGGAAACGAACTGTCGCCATTTGCAAGAGATACCACCATGGCAGAGAACTGATGTCACTAGACTGCCGCGGAGGAGATAACTTCATTGAAACCTGCGGCTACAGGTGTGTAATTCCCTAGCCTTCCCTCTCCACACATCGGGGAAACCTTAAGGGCCCCTCCCAGCTCTCCCTTGAGCGCGTTAGCCAGACCGAGGGAATCAGACGTGGAGCAGGACCCGCAGCATGGAACTCCCGGCTACCGCTCCCACCAGTGCCAGTATTGTGGTGAGCGTCACCGGTGAGAGGGGTCTGGCTAGAGGAAAAGTGGGGAAGTGACTAGACACAAGAGGAGGCCCTAGGCACTCAGGATTGGAGACTCGCCCAGTCTGGGAGGAAGAGCTGCTGCACAGTGATTGGTTCCCGCGTACTGACAGGAGGCCTGGTGGGCACAGCGCCACCTACTGGAAGAGAAGTTAATCAAACTCTAAGGCTGCATTTATTAGTTATTTTGTTGTTTTTTTTTTCTCTTTTTTTTGATTTGGGTTTTTTCTTTCATTTTCATTTTTCTTTCTTATTGTTTTTTATTTTTTTTTCAATTTTTTAAAAATTTTTTTTCTTCTAATTTTAATTTTTACTATTATTATTTTTTTAAAAAATTTTTTTCTTTTTTTATTTCCTATTTTTATTTCTTCTTTTGTCTTTTCATTTCTTTTCAATTTTCTTATTCCCGCTTCCTTGAATTCTACCTGCTTACTCTCATTCTCTTTAGTGACTTCTTCCCTTCCCTTTTAATACCTTTCCTCCCAAGCATCAAATAAATTTATAGGAGTAAACAGTAACTCAGCAGTCAAACAGAACAAGAAGTAACATGAGCAGCTTGAAAAAGCAAGGAAGAAAAGGAGTACAAACAATGCAGGACAGCCTAAATATTCAGGAGGACCTAGAGTCATCAGAAAAATGGTCATATAAAGAACTCAAGGAACACCTTAGATAGATGGAATGGAACCTTAAAGAGGATACGAGACAGCAAATTCAAGCAGCGAAAGAACACATTGAGAATGAATTACATAAACAGATAAAAGAAGAAGTTAAGCATCTTTATCAGGAGATAGAGATTATAAAAAATAATCAAACAATAATTCTAGAAATGAAGGAAACGATAAACCAAATTAAAAACTCAATTGAGAGTATCACTAACAGAGTGGAGCAAGTAGAAGCCAGAACGTCAGATAATGAAGACAAAATATATCATCTTGAAAAGAGTCTAGCCAACTCAGAAAGGCTGGTTAAAAATCACGAGAAAAACATCCAAGAGTTATGGGATAACATAAAAAAACCAAACTTACGAGTCATCAGGATAGAAGAAGGTACAGAGATTCAAACCAAGGGAATGAGTAACCTGCTGAATGAAATAATTACAGAAAACTTTCCAGAAATAAAAAAGGAAACAGATATACAAATTGAAGATGCATACAGGACACCGAGCACACAAAATCACAGTAGACCAACGCCAAAACACATTGTTATGAAGATATCCAATATACAGAACAAAGAGAAAATATTAAAAGCTACAAGAGAAAGGAGGCAGATTACATTCAGGGGTAAACCAATAAGGTTAACAACAGATTTTTTATCACAGACACTGAAAGCAAGAAGGTCATGGAACAATGTATTTCAAACACTGAAAGACAATGGATGCCAACCAAGAATTCTGTATCCAGCAAAATTAAGCATCAGGTATGACAACGAAATAAAAATCTTTCTTGATAAACAAAAGTTAAAAGAATTTGCAGCCTGAAAACCAGCATTGCAAAGCATTTTGAGCAAAACACTACACTAGGAAGAAATGAAAAACAATAACCAAGACCATCAGTGGGAAGTGCCTCCGTAAAGACAGAGGGCGAGGGGAAAGATAATCATGGAGAAACAGACTAAATTTTTTAAAAAAAGAATAAATAATCAAACATGGCTGGAAGTACAAACCATATATCAATAGTAACTCTAAATGTTAATGGCTTAAACTCTCCAATAAAGCGACATAGGCTGGTATGATGGATTAAAAAAACAAATCCAACAATATGCTGCCTCCAGGAGACACATCTGATTGGAAAAGACATACATAGGCTGAAGGTAAAAGGATGGGAAAAAATATACCATGCACATGGTCCTCGTAAGCAAGCAGGGGTGGCTATCCTCATATCGAATAAAATCGACTTCAAGACTAAGTTAATCAAAAGGGATAAGGAAGGACATTATACACTGTTAAAAGGAACCATTCACCAACAAGACATAACAATTATCAATATTTATGCACCAAATAATGGTGCTGCGACATTCATAAAACAAATTCTCCTCAAGTTCAAGAATCAAATAGACCACAATACAATAATTATGGGTGACTTCAACACACCTCTCTCACCATTGGACAGATCCTCCAAACAATACCACAATCAATAACCTAGACTTAACTGACATATATAGAATATATCAAACATCATCAAATGGATATACTTTTTTCTCAGCAGCACATGGGTCCTTCTCAAAAATAGACCATATATTATGCCATAGGGCATCCCTCAGTAAATATACAGGGGTGGAGATAATAACATGCATTTTATCTGATCATAATGGAATGAAAATGGAAATCAATGATAAAAGAAGGAAGGAAAAATCCTACATCACATGGAAAATGAACAATATGTTACTGAATGATCAATGGGTTACAGAAGACATAAAAGAGGAAATAAAAAAATATTTAGAGATAAATGAAAATACAGACACAACAGATCGGAATCTATGGGACACAATGAAAGCAGTTTTAAGAGGGAAATTCATCGCCTGGAGGTCATTCCTCAAAAAAAGAAAAAAACAACAAATAAATGAGCTCACACTTCATCTCAAAGCCCTAGAAAAGGAAGAGCAAAACAACAGCAAATGTAGCAGAAGGCAAGAAATAATTAAAATCAGAGCGGAAATCAATGAAATTGAAACGAAAGAAACTATTGAAAAAATTAACAAAACTAAAAGTTGGTTCTTCGAAAAAATAAATAAGATCAACAGACCTTTAGCCATGCTAACGAAGAGAAGAAGAGAGAGAACTCAAATTACTAACATACGGGATGAAAAAGGCAATATCACAACAGATGCTACAGAAATACAGAAGACAATTAGAAATTATTTTGAAAACCTATATTCCAATAAAATAGAAGATAGTGAAGACATCGATAAATTTCTTAAGTCATATGATTTGCCCAGACTGAGTCAGGAGGATACACACAATTTGAACAGACCAATATCAATGGATGAAATTGAAGAAGCAATCAAAAGACTACCAACCAAGAAAAGCCCAGGACCGGATGGGTATACAGTAGAGTTTTACAAAACCTTTAAAGAAGAATTAATACCAATACTTTTCAAGTTATTTCAGGAAATAAAAAGAGGGAGCTCTTCCAAATTCATTCTATGAGGCCAACATCACCCTGATTCCAAAACCAGACAAAGACACCTCAAAGAAAGAAAACTACAGACCAATATCTCTAATGAACCTAGAAGCAAAAATCCTCAATAAAATTCTGGCGAATCGAATACAAAAACACATCAAAAAACTTGTGCACCATGATCAAGTAGGATTCATCCCTGGGATGCAAGGATGGTTCAATATACGGAAATCAATAAATGTTATTCACCACATCAAAAGACTTAAAGATAAGAACCATATGATCATCTCGATAGACGCCAAAAAAGCATTCAATAAAGTACAGCATCCCTTTATGTTCAAAATATTAGAAAAACTAGGGATAACAGGAACTTACCTTGACATTGTAAAAGCTATCTATGCTAAGCCTCAGGCTAGCATCATTCTGAATGGAGAAAAGTTGAAGGCATTCCCTCTAAAATCTGGAACAAGACAGGGATGCCCTCTCTCACCACTTCTATTTAATTTAGTCCTTGAAATACTAGCCAGAGCAATTAGACAGACAAAAGAAATTAAAGGCATAAAATAGGAAAAGAAGAACTTAAATTATCACTATTTGCAGACGACATGATTCTATACCTAGAAGACCCAAAAGGGTCTACAAAGATACTACTAGAACTAATAAATGAATTCAGCAAAGTGGCAGGATATAAAATCAACACGCATAAATCAAAGGCATTTCTGTATATTAGCGACAAAACTTTTGAAACGGAAATGAGGAAAAACACTCCATTCACAATATCCTCAAAAAAATAAAATACTTGGGAATCAACCTAACAAAAGAGGTGAAAGATTTATACAATGAAAACTACAGAACCCTAAAGAGAGAAGTAGAAGAAGATCTTAGAAAATGCAATTATTGGGGCTGGGGTTATGGCTCAGTGAGTGCTTTCCTAGTGTGTGTGTATGTATGTATGTATGTATGTGTATATATATATATATATATATATATATATATATATATATGTAAAAAACAAGCCACAGAGAAAATACTTGCAATCAATATATATGATGCAGGATTGGTATTATTTATTTTTATATATATATTATATATATATACACACATATAAATATATATTAAAAGCATACTTTTAATTGAATAAGAAAAATATACAAATAAAATATAAAAATGAGCAAAAGATTTGAAGAAACCCTTCACACAATAAGATACATGAATGGCCAACAAACATATTAAGAGATGTTCACCAGAGTGAAACAGGAAAAAAGGCAAATTTAAAACATTGAGAAGCTATTACATTCCCATTAGAATAGTTAAATTTTAAATACAAATGATGATAAGATGTGAAGCAAAGTAAACATTCCTTTATTGCTAGTGGCTATGTAAAACAATATGCTTTGGAAAAGAGTTTGGCAGTTTCTGATGAAGTGAAAAGTACACTTACTATAGGACCAAGCAATTTCATTCCTGTGTATTCATCCATTTACAAAAGCAACCATTAAAATGGAGGTCATTATGAATCAGTAATGTAAGGAATAAACCAGATACTAACATTTTTAATTTCTAACATTTTTACAACCTAGAAAATTTAAATTAAAAAAAATTCACCCTCATCACAGAATCATTTTTAAATTTTTTCTTATATTTCCTTTCACTACTTTCTTTGTGTATGTTTTCTTACATTAGTTATAATTATTACTAAATTTTATATTCTGCCTTTTTAAATTTAATTTCACCTGCTTCATAGTATCATGTTTAAACATAGAAAGGTGTCTCAAACTTGATATGTCCAAGATGGAACTTAGTAACTCATTATTTGCTTTCATCAAATGTGGTCTTCTTTCAGTGTTCAGAAAGCCATGATTTATCCTTATACCCACCCACCTTTACCAATGCAAGTCTTTCCTCATCCTAAAAATTCTATTGAATTTAATTTCAAAGTATTTTTGGATTTGTATTACTTTCTTGCTTATCAACGTTATTCTCCTAGATGTGCAACTACCAACTATTGCCTGGATAATTGCAATTGCTTTTTATTTCTTTGCATCCATTCTAATCCTCTTTCAACTTAGTACAGTAGTTTTCCCCATTATCTGTGGTGGGCATTTTAAGAAATCCTGTGAATGCCATAGAAAGTACCAAATCCTGTATGTGTTTTCTATACATACATACCTATCACAAAGTTTAATGTATAAATTAGGCAGCAAGAGATAAACAATAACAACTAATAGCAAAATCAAACAATGATAGCAATATATTGTAATAAAAGTTACATAAACCTGGTCTCTCTCTCTCTCTTCTAAAATATACTATACACTCACATAAAGGAAGTATTTTATGGCTACTTGTTGGCATATCCAAATTGCCAGTAGTAATAATATTATACCTTGGGGCCACTTATTAAGTAAAATAAAGGTTACCTGAACACAATCATTGTGATACTATAATAGCCAATTTGATAATCTAAATGGCCACCAAGTGACAGATGGCAGGTAGTATATAAAATATGGATACATTGGATAATATTTGATGGTTCCTCTCCCAAGCAGTAAGGAGTGAATGCAGCACATGATTCAATGATGCTACTGAGAATGCAAGAAATTTTTAAAAATGTTTATTTATTTCTGGAATTTTCCCTTTAATATATTAAACTATTGTTAACTGTGGGTCTTCGTATAGAAAGTAAAACAATGGGTATGGGTGGTTTACTGTAGTGACTTTTCTAAAATAAAAACCTGATCATTTCATTTCCTTACTTAAAACATTTTGGTGATTTCTCACTGCTCTTAGGAGAAAAAACTAAATCCTTTAACTTGGCCTACAGGATCTGCATGGTTGTGGCCAAAGTGTAGAGTTCAATGTAAATAAACAAAAATATTTGTCTTAAGAGTGGTATAGTAACATTGCCATTTGCCTCTTTTAAATGTACATAACAGCTATTTAACAACTTTTTAGTAAAGAACAAAATAAACTAGTTAGAAAAATAAAAATATCTGTAAAGATAAGGGCATATATCATAAAACCCCTAAAACAAAGCAGTTAAGCCCCTCTAGATCTTGTGTTGCCTCCTTTTTCAATTCTTCCCTTCTGTATGTTATACACCCCAGGCACAGCAAACTACTTACTGGTACTGGCCATATTGCTTCTTGCATCAGGATCTTTACATATATTTCTTAACTGTTTTGGTAACTTATTTGTTCAAATTTTTCCATAAGAGTCTTCTGAGAGGCTTTCCTTAAAGCTATATGAGAAAACTAGCATGCTCTGCAATACCTTGAAAACCACTACATAGCTTCTAATACACAATATTGAAATTTTTGCACAAAGATAAAAGATCTACATGGCAGAGAATGCATCTTATTATATTCCTAGTGCTGGGCGCACAGTATATATGTATTTAGTATTTGTAGAATTAATTAAGAAAACAAAACAAATGAAAATATTCTCTTACAAATCAGTGAATATCATTTCTTACTACAGAAGTCCAAATGAGTACCCTATTACTTCAAGACTGACTCAAAGTTACCTATGACTTTTTTACTTTTTCATACTGGAGGTTTAACCCAGGGGTGCATTAATACCTACCTATATTCCCAGCCCTTTTTAAATTTTTTAAATTTGGAGACAGAGTCTCACTAAGTTACTTAGGGCCCTTTCATATATTCACATTTATTTATTTTGAAATATTTCTAAGGTCTAAAGTAGACTTTTTCTGGTTTTCTGGTAGTGTTCACTAGATCTAGTTTCCATGGTACATTGCTACTGAAATTGTAAATATACTATTCTGAAAGGTCACACATAAACTGAGGTATATACTTACATATATAACTGCCTTGGTAAATAAATAATCTACTTCATGAGAAAATGGTTAAAAAGCTGGAAAATTATAATGAAAACTTAATACAGGTAAACTTTATGCTTTAATTTTCTCTTACTTCTGGAATAAAAATAGTTTTTCAGTGATGAGAAACATAGCAGTGCTCTAGGATCCTAACCACTGACCTTAAATTCCCATATTTAGCCTGTGTTTTATAACTGTTCTTCCATTTCTGAAGGCAGATTTATTTATAGTATAAGTCATATTGCTTAGGAACAGAGGAGAGTGAAGAGCCTAGCAAATGGGACACCTAATCTGCTAATTTAATCTAAATATTAAAATGTGTGATAATATACAGTGTTGTGAAGTGTGAGATGAGAGTTATCTGGTATTCCAAGAGCCATACGAAAGTTAATGATTAACTGAAAACAGGAACAAAATTATTAAATAGTATGATTTCAGAAAGTTAATTTATTATATTTTATAGTCTCACCATGTTGAGTATGTCAAATTAAATTTGGAACACTATATTCAGTTCTGGATACGATTAAAGAGACACTGTCAGTCTAGGAGGCCCATCAAAAGAACAGTGAGGAGAATAAGGTGTGTGAAAACAAAATTTCACAAAATCCAAGGAAAGAAATGGTGTCTATTTAGAGAAGATCTGAGGTAATGAAATAGCTATTTTCAAATATTTTAAGTGTGTATTGTATTTTAAGTGTGGATTATTTTATATTATATCAGAGTATGAAACTAGGAAGAATAAATGTTTCAGGTAAATGGATTAAATATCAATAAGGTGCTTTGATCATGTAACTACCAAGGTTTACTTCACTTCCAAGATTCTATGATCAATACTGAAAAGTAAGGAAACAGGATTATATATTTAAATGAGAATTCTCATCACTTGAAGCATGAAAAAAATTACAATTAGTTTGTCAGCTTACTTTCAATAGAAGATAATGATGATAAAATCTGTGATATATACCATATCTGTGATATCCATATACGTGTCCGTACATAAACATATACTTTCAATGGATTTATTAGCATTTCCATTTCTCAAATTAATAACTATAATAATCTCACCCTAAATACTGAGATTCTTCAAATAATTAATTGACTCTAAAATGGGATACAACACACTATGAAGATTTTTTTTTTTTTTTTTTGGTACTGGGGATTGAACTCCAGGATACTTGGCTACTGAGCCACATCCCCAGCCCTATCTGTTTTTCATTTTTTATTTTATTATTTTTTTATTGATTTTATTATTATTTTTTAAATACAAGACAGCAGTGGAATGCATTACAATTCTTATTACACATATAGAACACAATTTTTCGTATTTCTGTATATAAAGTATGTTCATGGCAATTTATGCCTTTATACATGTACTTTGTTTTTGTTCTTTGCATTACAATTCTTAATACATATATATATACCACAATTTTTCATATCTCTGTTTGTATATAAAGTATCTTGACACCCAATTCAAGTCTTCATACATGTACTTTGTATAATGATAACTATTACATTCCATCATCCTTGCTAATCCCCTGCCCCCTCTTTCTCCCTCTCACCCCTCTTCTCTATCTAGATCTAATCTAATCCTCCCAAGCTCTCCCTCCCTACCCCACTATGAGTCAACTTCCTTATATTAGAGAAAACATTAGGCATTTTTTTTTTTTGCAATTGGCTAACTTAGCATTATCTTCTCCAATGCCATCCATTTACCTGCAAATGCCATAATTTTGTTCTTTTTTAATGCTGAGTAAAATTCCATTGTGTATATATGCCACATTTTTTTTTTATCCCCAGCCCTATTTTGTATTTTATTTAGGGACAGGGTCTCATTGAGTGTCTTAGCACCTCGCTGTTGCTGAGGTTGGCTTTGAACTCATGATTCTCCTGCCTCAACCTCCTGAGCCACTGGGATTACTGGTGTGTATTACCATATGTGGCAACTGGAAAGATTTTTAAGTTACATTTTCAGATATACTTGCCTAGTTCATTTCAAGTTCAGATCAACACTAAATTTAAATTAGAATTTAAGGCATTTTCTCTGTAATTCACCTTAACTTTTGTAGAATTAATACTTTAAATATTTAATTTCAGAATGAGAAAAACCATAAAAACCATGACACACAACAGAAAACTGATGATGAGGTAGAGCAAAGCATGTATTTTATACTAACCAATCAGAAGAACTGTTCCAACAGCTAAACCTCCACCTGGAAATGAAATAAACCACGAAGAAAATTAATCTACTGTTTGCATTATCTTTAGCATAAAAGTTAGGCTTTTATATATAGGACAGGTACTTCAATAACTTTAAAACTGCAGTTGTGAACAATATTTTTAATTACCTTTGCAATAGTTTGCTAAAGGTACTATTATGAAATAATTACATATTACATGTAATTATATACCACACATTACAATTATTTTCATAAAATACCATACTAGCCTCCTTTCTCTTGCAATAGAATCATGCAGCTTTCGACATAACTGGTTAAGCACTCCAAAAATGTTATATTTAGCAATTGCTATTAAATTAACTCAATAGCAAAGACCCAAATGTGCACAGTAACGTAACTACAGAAGAACAACATAGAAAAGAAAGGCTATTATAATGGAAATTTGAATTTAATATTTATCCTCAAATTTAGTAAGTCTTGAATAAAATTGATAATTAAAGCTAATTACTAAAAAATATGAACAACATATACACACTCTTGACATGCTTTAAATATATTTAGAATTTAAAATTCACAGTATTTTACCATTTCAAACAGAAAATGACAAATCGCAAAATACATTTCAATATTACCAGAACATTTTTTTTACATATCAAATGAAGAATACACAACTCAAATAGTGAATCATTTAAAATCATTTTAAGTTTTGGAAAACTAAAAGTATACCAAAAATTTGAGACAGTTCAATACTTTGTTCTTTGATTTGTAAAAGTATTAGTATTTATGATTAATATCTCAGATGTGATCAAATTAACTTTAGAGTTAAAAATATGAATGTTAAAGAAAAAGAGAAATATATTTAAAGTAAAATTTAAAAAGAAATTCTTCAAAATTGTTGGGCAAGAGAAGACAATATTATTAGTTTTTTGTGTATATGTATGTGCACAAAACTGTGAAAGAGACATTTAGAGTACCAATAAAACACTTTTCCTGAAAAAATTCTGTAGTGGAAGACATCATGTAGAAAAACTTAACTTGACATCTGGTAACATAGGTATACCCAAAATAAAATGAAATGTGGTTTATGCAGACTGAATTACACTTGAAATAAATTTTAAAACAATATGTAGAACATTTCACATTGTGAGAGAAGAAAAATTTAAAAAATTAGTACATGTACATATTTTAAGTTTAAGTGGATTTATTATAGAACTGAGTATATATTTTAATTTCACATCTAGGCACATTTCTTTATTATACCTTTAAAAGCTACAACAGACTAAGGAACTGTTCAGATGAAAATATTCACCTGAAATGCATGTGATGATAGCATTCATAAAGTATCAGAGCAAAAGGGTTTGCTTTTACAAAAGATTGGACTGAATGTTTAATTTCAGAGTTTGTGGCACATAGAGATCACTACTAACATTTTAAACATTTTACATTATTTTTCAATTGCTTACTTTCCTACCTTTTATTTGGAAAAATAAACATTTAATTTCCCTAAAGCCATTTTGTATAAGTTTAAAAAGATGAAATAAACAACAGAAATTGCAGTATCCTGGCTAGGGTAGGTAATATTTAAAAGTTCGCTGCCTTTCTTAATCTATTTCCTTAACCTATTTAGTTTTTTTTATATAACCTCCACTGAAACAGGACTTTTGAACATTCAAGGTAGGATGATAAGTTTCCTAATTAAATGAGGTAACACAAAGGACAGGTGTGTCTCCCAGAGAGGTATTCAATACAAGCCACCCTTGCCATTCTGGTAATTAATTTCAGATTAAAGATTCCACTAAAAGTTCATTGTTATTTGATATATGGTGATCTCTATAATAGTAATAATTACTAAGAATATGTCTCAATAATGAACTGGTTAAGTATAACATTATACAAACCTGACTAAACTAGGAAAATTATTTTCTGTAAAAAAACAATCCAAATGATCTTCTGTTCCTGAGTTTTCAGGAAAACACCACTCAAAAATCTCATGGTCATAAAAATTGTCATGTTTAGAAAAATTGAACATTACTTAAGATAACATAAAAATGTGACCTATCAAATGACTTTTTATCAGCCAAAATAATATCTTATCAGGACTTCCCTTATAAAAAGGCAAGTTTTCTTTTTTCCAAATGAGTTCTATTATGTATATTCATTCACTTGATTCAAATTTAAATTGGGTCTAGTAAGAGTAGGTCATTTTGAAAGCTGGTCATTGGGAAAGTTGTAACTTAAAATGAATTTAAAATAAAATTAATTTAAAGCTTTGAAAATCAAGCTTATGGTTTTTAAAATAGAAAAAAAAGATCTTGTGCTTTTGTTCTAACTCTAATGGGTAGAAGTTAATGATTTCAGTACTATTTTAAAGGGAGAAAAATAAATTCCACATATCACCCCAAACAAATTTGTAATTAAACTATAAATTTGGATAAATGAGGTCAAATTAATACACTAGAATATGGACCAGAGTGATATTTAAAAGTCAGAAGTGACAATACTTTATCCCAGTATTTTCCACCATATAAAGAAATAATTTTGCTTAAAATTATAGAAGGACGATTTTGGGAAAATGCAATTTAAAAATTAGTTCGTATCTTTTCCTTAGTCCACATTAATATCCTTAGGTACTTAAATCCATGCCACATCTCAAATTTAAGTTGAAGTTATTTTGTTAGCATGTCTACCTTTTCTTTCCTAAGAGTTATGAAACATCCTGATGACAGGTGATGACACAGTTATTGTCTGAGCAATATGGGAATCAAAATAAAGCTATTAACAGTGTTAATATTCTGTAGACTAAATCACATGAAACAGTTTTACCTAGTAATACAAAGGAATAGCTGTCTATATCAATTTCTAAAACATTACAACCAGGATTATGCTAAATATATAGTCTACACTCAAGGCATATTATTCCACACTACGATTAAGATATAGTAAAGGAAAGACCACTTTTTGAAATTGGTGCTGAAAATAGAAACTGTCATAACAGGCTTCTTCCAAAGAACTCTCCTTGGATTATTATTTACCTCAAATCCCTCTCTGCCATTTTCTTGACTGTCAATTTAATAAATTTGAACAAAAGAGTGGTAAGCTAGCCAAACCCACAATCACCATTCCTCAAGCATCTTCCGGTTTACACATACTTTCATTGGAAATTCTTAGAAGAGAAATGGAGCTCTATCTAACCCAGACCGTTTTATTTTCTGAAATATATGTGTGCTATTTATATAGTGTCCTTGATTAAGAAGTCTAAGAACTTAAAAATTTTAAGTGTTACCAACTTGAGAAACAAACCCAAATTTGACAATAAGGTGTCAGAACAAAAACAATATGATGACTAACAAACATTCAATTAGCCTGTGTGATACCTTTCAAATGTATCATGCATCTATACTTAAAATTACAATGATGTCATAGGGGCTGTAGTAAAATGTCCTTTCACTACATGGTTGTTCTAAGATAGTATTTACTTGTTACACAGTAGCTACACAATATATTTAGGCAGCAATCACAATGTCACAGTACAGTCTCATCTTTCTGATAACATCGTACTACCATTACATTTTATTATAATATGGCCATTAAATTAGTTTTGTCATAATCTGAGTAAAATACTATATTAGAATAAAAATATAGTTTAAATTGCTTATACTTGTGTGTATACATATTAGTAGCCAAATATCTCACTTTCCAAATCATATAAAATAAATCTGAAGTGTTTGCTCTCATGACCACACAAAACAGAAAATCAAAATACAAAAATGTCATTAATAAACTAACAACAATAGAAATACTTTTAGAGAAATTATTATTACAAATGTAATATTCCTATTATCCCAACTGTTCAACTTCTGTGCATTTTGAGAATGAATTGCTCAATGCAAAATATATTTGAAAATATCCAAAAACTTATACAGTTTCAATCATCCTAATGAACATGAATTTTTGCATAAGCTTGTATTTTAGCATAAACTTGAATCCTAGGGTTCTCCACACCCCAAACAAATCTGGAATTTTTAAAAATTACTGTTCAAGTTTATATTTTTGTAGAAACACATGTGGAAGGTGCTTTGAGTTCTCTTTTTTGGTGGGTGCTTGAAGACTATAATTAAATCACTGTTAGATTCAATGAATGGTCAAAATTCCTTGAAAACAAGTCCTCAAAAATATGAGATAGCTATTAATTCAGAACACTACATTTGAACCCTATAGATCAGCTCACATTGTCGCAAGTTATGTGACTGTTTATATTACTCCTAAATTTGCTTTTAGAAGTAACACCTAACTCCATCCTATGTGTTTCACAATCTCTTGTATGTTTTTTCCTGACAAATTATTTTTCTTTAACAAAAAATTTATGAAGAAACTACTAAGTTCTAGGAAATTTGCTAGGTACATTTTGTTACTTTAATGAGGAATTGAAGGCATGATGCCACATTTGTGGCCTTTTTATTTGGAGAGTAATAGTCATCAAGTGAATGAAACTGCAAATTTCCATTGAATTAAAAAATATACATATAAAATGACTAGGAATAGCTTTGAAGCTTTAAGTTCAAATATAGGAGGCTACCAAGTGAGGCTCACAGGGAGACAATGTGAAATGAATAGTTGCTAACTATATATTTTGAAAATACTTAAATTTATATAGAAATACTTGGGATCCAGTTAGTACTAAAAATAACAGAATCGAGAAGCCATACTCTTTTTCATAAGTTGCTTGTCTTGTTATGTACTTCTGCACTAAATGTTTGAAAAGCTTACCTTGCAGGGTGAAGGGGAGGGGCGGATTATGGAAAATGTCAAGTAGCAAGATAAGCAAATGCAGGGGCAATATATTACAATACTGCACCAGATATAACAGACACATACAATGAAAGCAGTAATGAAGTATAATAGACCAATTTTAACAAGGCAGCATTCAGACAGAAATTAATCAATAAACTTTATTAACACAGCATATACTTCCTACCAGGCTAATGTGGTCAACACTTTCAACATAACACTTATTAAACAAGCATACTCCTTCAGTAGGCTTTTCATGAAAACTTCCATAAATTATAAAGGAAAGTCTAGGAAACTGGACTTCTTCCCGTTAAGATGTGCATTAAATTAAAACCTACCCGTTGGTATTTAGCAGCAACCAACTCTGGGAAGCAAAATGTATATAGAAAAAAAAAAGTTTTAAAAATGCACATATTTAATGCAAACAGGAATTGAACCATCAAATTACAAAAGATGGCTTTAACTACTGAGTCAACATACATCTTTCATATACAGTCTTTTAAAAGCCAACCTGGTTTAAGATTTAAGGAAATAAGCAGCCTGGTGGTGAATGAGTGGGAAATACATTTTTCAGTATTTTTGACTAAAGCTCTTCTCTCACAAGGATAAAAACTTTGTACTTCAGTGCGAGCAGTGAGCTACTTGAGGTTGGCAGAGAGAGGGGTGTACTCAGATACCATGAGGGAGTCCTAGCTGAAAGCCTAACCATTTTCCATATAGTAAAGCTTCTCTTTCACTAGGAAGCCTATAGGGATCCCATCCTAATCTGAGAATGGGCTAATGGACAGAAGGCAAGAAGAGAGTAGGGGCATTAAAACGGGTTTGGTTAACAGCACTTAGAAATCTTGCATCCCTTCCTCCCCTTCCTCAAGCCAGGGCTCTCCTTTCCACGTCTCTGAGGGGGAACACTTGAGGGCGGGGATCAAGGTGGCTCTCCCGACAGGCCCCCTCCCTAAGTTTTCCCTCCGGTGAGCCCACATCCGTTCTGAACCGACCTAAGAGCTGGTCCAGGGCGGGGAGCCCAGTTGATACCAGCAGTTGTCCATTCCGCAACGACGGTCGCGTGCCCGCAATAGACACCAATCGAGGGCCGCTGCTCTCAGTCCCACCGGCTTTAGGACCCCTCCTCTGGAAACTGGTGATGTTGCTCTTTCGGGCTGCCTCTGCCACAGACTTGGTACTCGCCGCGCCCGAGCCGCAGGTTGCCTCTGCCGCCATCTTGGAGGCTCGTGCGCTGACCCAATAGGAGCCCTGGGAACTCAGGCAGCCGGCCTGTCAGAGTCAGCGCCTAACTCCCGCCTCTTCGCTCCGACCGTCGCTCCAGTAGCCAATAAGACTGAGAGGTCCCTCACGAGCCAACCAATCGCAAGGCGTATTGCTGAAAAGTGCGCAGACGTAAGGACGGAGGACTTCTGCGGAACCCAGGTGAGAAAGGCCCACCTGAGTCTTGGGTGAGTGTCTCCCCGGGTTCTTTGGGGCCAGAGGTGGGTAATGTCATTCTCCTTTCTTCTGGTATTCCTTGCTTTCATTCACGTTGAGTTAAAGAAAAGATTGGTGAAGCAAGAAGTCCTAAGGGCTTAATCAAGCCACTGATTAAGCTGGAGTTTACGTCTACCTTTCTCGATAGTAAAAAGGGGAGATATTTTCCCCCGACCCTTTCTCTTCTGATTTCTAAAGGAAGATCCGTTCAGTTCCTCATGAGGCTTTTTTCTTAATGATTGTCTTATCTCGAAAGGATTGTAACTGTTAACGAGTTGCTTGCTGACCGTCTGGGGTTAGTTCTTTAGTACTTAGTTGGGTTGGATGTTTGACTTTAGAGTGAAAAACTCTTGAACTTTGAGACGATTTTGTTTTCCTGTCTGATAAAATATACATCTTTGAGAAGTGCCCGCGAGAAGCTTTTGTTATTTTTAATTAGTGCTTCTGGAAATCTTGGAGCGTCTTTCTATAAGCGGTGTGAATGACAAGTGTTACTCTGACAACCTTGTTCACACATTTAATTGTGGTTTGCTGTTATAAAGCAGCTGCAGATAATAGACAATACTTCAGTTCTCTTTTAAAAAAAAACCCTGATATTAGATGTGTAGTTCTAGTAATTTGTGATCTCTAGTAATTTGTGAATCTTTCTTATTACAGTGTAAATTTTATATGTAAAAAAGAAACATGTAATTTAGAGCTATGTTTTGGATTTAATTTTTTTTTAATTTTCAAATCAGATGTGGGGGTTGGGAGTGGGTGTTTTTAAAAGGCATTCATGATTGACAGATGGCCAAACTTTAAAAAGAACTCCAAAATCACCCCTGTACCACTGATTACTCTTAACTCTGACCAATGATCTATGATAACTTTTATGTGTTTTCTTTTACTTTGTTTTGAGGGTCAAGGATCTCTAACAAGTTGTCCAGACTGACCTCCAGCTCTTGGGCTTAAGTGATTCTCCTGCCCTCAGCCTCCTAAGTAGGCTGGAGATGTGGCTCAGTGGTCAAGTGAGTGCCCTTGAGTTCAATCTCTGGTATCCCCCCACAACCCCCCCCCCAAAAAAAAAACAATAGATTATTTTACATTTGAGAAAGCTTTGCTGTGAAGTAGAACAGAGGAAGATGGTAAAGGTTTGGGGAAAGGTTTTTTTTTTTTAATTCTTTTTATTCTAATTTGTTATATATGATAGCAGAATGCATTACAATTCATATTATAGATATAGAGCACAAGTTTTCATATCTCTGGTTGTATACAAAGTATATTCACACCATTCGTGTCTTGATACATGTACTTTGAATAATGATGTCCATCTTGTTTCACCATCATTTCTAACCCCATGTCCTCTTCCTTTCTTTCCCTCCCCTTTGCCCTATCTAGAGTTCCTCTATTCCTCCCATACTCCCCCTCCCTCCCCACTATGAAGCAGCCTCCTTATATCAGATAAACATTTGGCATTTGGTTTTTTGAGATTGGCTTTGCTTAGCATCATCTTCTCCAACTCTATCCATTTACCTAAAAATGCCAGTGTTTTTATTCACTTTTTTTGCTGAGTAATATTCCATTGTGCATATATACCACAATTTTTTTATCCATACATCTGCTGAAGGGCGTCTGGGTTGCTTCCACAATTTAGGTATTGTGAATTGTGCTGCAGTAAACATTGATGTGGCTGTGCCCCTGAGGTATGCTGTTCAACAACTATATGAAAAAGTGTTCATCATCTCTAGCAAGTAGAGAAATGCAAATCAAAAGTGCTCTAAGATTTCATCTCACTCCAGTCAGAATGGCAGCTATTAAGAATACAAACAACAATAAGAGTTGGCAAGGATGTAGGGAAAAAGGCACACTCATACGTTGCTGGTGGGACTGCAAATTGGTACAGCCAATATGGAAAGCAGTATGGAGATTCCTTGGAAAACTGGGAATGGAACCACCATTTGACCCAGCTATCCCTATCATTGGTCTATATCCAAAGGGGAAAGGTTTTGTTGATGTGTGTAAGAAAGTGATAGAGAGGAAATAGAGTATGTAATGGTACTGGAAAGAGATTCTATAAAATTGATAAAGGACCTGAATGAGATAGAAGGAATGGAATTGAATCATGAGAGAGATCACTGTTTGAAAAGAGGAGGCACAAAGGTATAAATGAAAATAAGATTTTTTCCTCTTCATTTCTGCTGTTAAATCTTGAGTCCCTTAAGATCATTTTCTCTTTATTGTATATTCTATTTCATTTAACCCCAATTTCAATCACCATTTATATGTTAATGATTAATATATTTGTAATGCATTTCAATTCTCTGACCTACAGAATCAAAACTTTCAGGCTGGGGTTATGGCTTAATGGTACAGCGCTTGCCTAGCATGTGTGAGGCACCACATACTCTATGTACTTTCTTTGTCCCTTGAATTGGTGGGATCTCAAACTCATAATGTCCCATCTGAATCTCATCTAGTGAATTTTATCTCAGTAAGTGATAGAAGCAAATGTAGGATTAGTTGCCTATGCTAAGGAACTTTGGGGGATCCAATTCCTCTTTTGTACCTCATTATCTCATTTTACCATATACAGTCCATTACTAAAATCTATGGGTGTTACTTCTTAAGAGCTCTTCAATTCATTCTGGAGTGTTAAATGTTCATCTTTGATCTGAAGTCCATTCTTCTCATTCAAGAGCTGAACTGATCTTTTCAAAATAGAAGTCTGATCATATAAAAAGAAAATATTTTAAGGATGTGCCTACAGTTCTTGCTAACTGTCTCTTTAGCCACATCAGTATAAATTCCCTTACTCTTTGAATTATAGCATTCATTCAGTCTCCTGTATTCATCATGTTGCCTTCCTCTTGAAGGCCAATAGTGAACTTATTCTTTAAATTTCACTTTTACCTAGATGTCCTCAATAAAGCCATCTCACCATGCATCAGAGTGATATTAACCATTATAATAATCTCAGTTTTTAATTACATTCTGCTGGCAACCAATTTAAGGTACACCAGAAAACATAATGGGCATGGTAAGCAACTAGCACCTCATGACCTAAAGGGGCTCCCCTTCTGTCATGTTTTCAGCCCTAGGGTCCATATTACAGTAGTGTCAATGCAGGTAAAGTGTATAAGACAGTTTTTGAAGGCTTATTACTAGTCCTCCTGTTATTCTGGCAACATATTTGAAGGAATGAAGTTTAAGGTCATTCCTGCACAGAGGGAGTCCTGGACCTCTGGTAATGTTTTTTACCTTTTTCCTGCCACTGTACTTAAAAAAGGAAACCACAATTCTGACTGCTAACATCATAGTTTTGTTTTACTTGATGTTTTACATTATAGTATGTACACTTATATTTGACTTCTTTTGATCAATCAATGTGAAAGGATCCTCCTAATGTGTATAGTTGAGAATGATTTATTCTTATTGTTCTATAGTACTTTATAAGTGTATTATAATTAATTACCCATTCTGCTGTTGAAAGTAATTTGTATAGTTTCCCATTTGTAATCAAGTGTTTTTCCAACATGATTTTGCCAAGTTTTACTAGGCGTGTTTGAGAATTTCAGTTGTTATTCATCCTTAACAACACTTAATGTTTGCTCTCTTCATTTTAACCATTCTGTGAGGGTTGTGGTATAACATTGTCATTAGGATTTGGACTGATGAAATTGAGCACCTGTTCCCATATTTGTTGGCTATTTGGGAGACCACCTTTGTGAAGTGTCTATCCATGACTGCTAATTTTAAAATTTTTTATTTTATTTCTTTCCTGTAAGGATTTGTAGGACTTTAAAAAAATATTTCCAATATTCTGGCATCAATGCTTTCTTAATGTATTTTGTGGCTAGGTTTGCCTACTCCAAGATTCTGAAGATGACCTCTTATGTTTTCTTCTAAAAGCCCCGCTGTGTAATTTTAAACATTTATATCTACTATCTGTTAGAACAAAATTTTGTTGTGTGTGTTTGGTGTGAGGTAGGAGTAAAGGTGCATTTGTTTTTCTTATATACCCTGTTGACTAGCACTGTTTATTGAAAAAGATAATTCTTTCTCTGCAATATTCCCTCATTACTTTTTAGTAAGTAAAGCCATACATAATTAGATTTCTTTCTAGATTCTATATTCCATTAGTTAATTTGTGGTCCTAGAGTTCTTCAGAAGGATGGCTTATTATTTCTCAGAGTTTCAGTCACACTGAACAATCTTCCAAATTAAATCAGTGAACATTGCAAACTCACTCCATAAAATGGCTGTCCATTTTTAGGACTTTGACTCCACAGCAAAATCTGTTTCTATCATCAAATGTGTAGGGTCTTACTTTGTGTCCTTTGTCTAGATTTATTACCTAAAGGATAGAGGGTCTGTTCTGAGCCTTTTTTTCTGGTACGTTTTGAGTATTGGAAGCAGTTCTTAGTATCTTTTTAGTGACTATAGTGAGGTTTTCTTTTTTTCTATTAGTTTTACTAGGGATTTAAAATTTTCATTATCCTTTAAAAAAACCCAACTTTTAAATTTTTGTTTTTGGGTTTTCTGTTTACTATTTTATCAGTTATTGCACTTTTTATTTTCCTCCCTCTAGATTCCTTGGTTTTGATTTGCTGAGGTTTTGGTTCTTTTTTTCCAATAGAAGTTTAATTCTTTGATTTTCTGCTGTCTATTCTACTAGACTACATATAGTAAGAATGTCATTTTCTCTAAGCACTTTTAGCATTTAATCTTTCATCATTTATTTAAAAGTATTTTCTAATTTTCATTTTGATTTCCTCTTTAATACATGAATTATTTAGGATAATTTAAGAGTGTTGATATCCTGAATTATATTGGATTCCAGCCAAGTGGGTGGTAAACCAGGACTGTCTAGCATAAATGAGTACTTATATTCATCTTAATTTTGGTGGATTTTAAAATACAAATAGAAGACTCGGGAATTTAAATTAAAATTTAAAAACCATTGCATACTCAGACTTTGCACTGTTAAATGCAATAAAGCAAATGTGCCAAACAATAAACATCCTTTGGTTCTAAAAGATTTGTCAAGTTAGTGTATCTATAGAAATAATAAAGCTGAAAAAGACAGTTTAAATGGTATACACTGAAAATTTTTAGTGGTTTCATAAAATAATTATAAAAGTAGAATGGACTAGTATTCATAAATTTTTAATCTGAGATTTTTCTTTATATTGTACAATGAGAAATTAAACAACAGCTAACTGGTACTCCTTTTACATGTCAACTTAAATCTCGTAGGCATAAAGCTACTGTGCTAATCTTAGCATGTGTGATGTTCTAATTATTGTGGACATTTCTGCTGAAATGTTATCCATTTCCCTTCAGTTTGAATAATTATGAGAGCTCAGGAATATGTCAAGTATTTAAAACCATTTCATATGAATCTTTTATACGTCACATTTCCTAAATTTGCATGAAGAATCCTACAGGCTAGTAAAGATTTCCTTTGAAGAAATATATAATCATGGACCATTGGATAGTATTAACAGAGAGTAATATATTATTTTGACTTCTATTTCTCAATTTAGAGTCTGGCTATGATATATGTTTGTGATCAGTCTTTGAAGGATGAGATATAAATGAGAAATTGTAAGAAACATTTTCATTAACCAAATTGGAGCTGTGTACTACACAATTAAAAAATATAATTCATAGCTTTTCTTCTGTATAATTATTCTACCTCTCTTTGAGTTGTGTTTTCTTAGGAAATGCTTTTTAAAATTATTTTAAAATTCAATAGCATTTAATTGCATTGTCAATATTGAATTCTTTTATAATTTCTTCCATATTGTGGTGATAGTTTCTTATTTGTAATGCTATATCTTTGATATTCCCCTCAATTCATGTTTTTCCTTTCTGATTAATTTTGAATTTTTTAAAAGGTCTGTTTTAGTGGTATTTTCAAAGAATAAGGTGTTAGATTCATGCATTAATTATTTTAATTTCTAATGTCAATAATTTTTATCTTTTTTTGAATTTATTTCTCCTTCGCTCCTCTTAAGTTTTATTTTTTACTATAGATCTTTTAAAAACAGTAGTTAAACTGCAGTCCCAGTACTTTTTTGTGGTAATTCCAGATGAGTCCTGTCTTTTAGAACTTCTTGAGTTGATGAAGAAGTCTTATATCTTCATTGTCCAGTAAATACCATTGATCATGCGTGACTATTATGCACTTGAAATATAACTACTGTAAATAAAGAACTGGACTTTAAATCTTGTTTAATTTTAATTATCCAAATTTAAACATCTGTTTGTGGCTAGTACTATATTAAAGTGCAGTTTTAGATCAAGATTTGGCAAACTTTTTCTGTAGAAGTCAAAATAATAAATATTTGGGGTTTTGTAATTCATATGGTTTGTGTTGCAGCCCCCCACAAAAGCAGTCACACAATGTATAAACAAATGAGCATAATTGTGTTGTAGTAAACCATGTGTATCACAGCAGGGTTTGCTGGATTTGGCTTCTGCCCTCCAGTTTGACAGGCTATGCCCTAGATCTTAGATGTGTCTGCGCGTCTGTGTATTTTTATTTTTCTACTTCTGTATTCTCTGGGTTCCTTCAGTTATTTTTTCTTCCTTTGTTTGTGTGAGTGGCAGGAGCAGGGTGGATGGATTCTGTCTCTTTTCCTATAATTTTGTTTTTGTTGACAGACTGTTATTTTATTTATATGTGGTGCTGAGAATTAAACCCAGCGCCTCACACATGCTAGGCAAGTGCTCTACCACTAAACTACAGTCCCAGCCCTCCTGTAACTTTTTAAGGAAGATTATTACTCCTTTCAATGCCTCCTGTGTGTTTTTTCAAATTTTCTTCAGCTTTTCTGTTTTTTGGTATATTGGTGGAAGTGGCACTCTCTATTAAATTTGATGAAACTGTTATTCTCTTATTCTATTCTAATCTCTTTTATTCTGTTCTCTCATATGCCTCTGGTTTTATAAATGCGACATCTTTCCAGAATCTCTGAACATGGTAAATAATTCTTTTTTTTTCTACTTTTTGAATTTCTTTTGCTTTTTCCAAGGTTGCTTGTTTTTATCATAAGCATTCTTTTTCATGATTGTGTTTTTCCTGAATGTTGATGATCCTTGGTTATCCATTCATGTTAATAAATGAAAGACCAATTGAATGATATGGGTACTGGAATGGGTTTTCTCTTCCTTGTTTTCCCAAGAAATCTTAATTTAAATGGGAAAGAAAAAAAAAAAAAGACTGACAGGGAGTTGTTTATTGGTTGGTAGGTCTAATTTCTTGGTATGCTTTGCTCCACAGTGGATAAGCCGGGAAGAAACAGGCTAATTCCTTCTGTAGTAGCTAAATAAGAAAGACAATATTCTAATTTTCCAATCTTCATACTTTGCAGACCAAATTTCTTTCAGACCAGTTTTCTGTTTAGACTACTATCCTCCCTTATTCTGAACTAGCACAGGACCTCTTGAGGCCATGAAAAGAAAAGTTACACCTTCCCTGAAATAGTATCATGTATTTGTGTTTGGCATAAGTAGGCACACTTTTCTGGGACCAGATAGTAAATATTTTGGGTTTAGCAACTAATGAGGTCTTTTTTGCAGCTATTGAACTTTGCTATGGGAAAGCAGCCATAGACAGCATTAGCAAATGAGTAAGTCTGTTTTAAAAACACTTTATTTATGAATGCTAAAACTTGAATTTCATATGGTTTTCACATGTCCCAAAATGTTCTATTTTTTACTTTTAGCCATTTAGAAGTGTAAAAAACTATGACTTTTTTTTTTTTTTATCTTGACATAAAAAAGTAAAAGATGAGCTGGAAGATTTGCCCACATGAACCATTGTTTGCCAGCCTCTGTACTGGACTATTGTTCTCTCCACTCTATTACTCTGATTTCATATGCTCTATCTTGTCGAAAGCCTTCAAAATCTCTAATTCATGATTTTCACATTCTTTTTCAGTATTTATTTCTAGTTATTTTTTGAAAATTTGCTATCATAAAAGAGAAGACTGGAGGTGACATGGAAATTACTGCTAGTGGGCATTGATTACAATTTTGGGGTGACAAAAATGTTTTAAAATTTATTGTGGTGATGATTGCATAACCACAAATATAGTAAAGTACATTGAATGTTACACTGCTTTAAATAGGTGAACTGCATGATAAATGAAATGTGAATTATATCTCAATAAACCTTTTTTGGTGGTGGTAAATGTATCATCATTTCAGCTCAATTTTTAAACGGAATAATGGTAAATTTATGTCATTTTGAACTAAAATTCCCATTAGACTTCAAACTGGGTGGGGTGTGGGAGACAAGTGTAAAGGCAAAAATGTAAAATATCTTTAGAATCTTTTTCAGTAGCTCCATTCCTATACTCATGAGGTATAATTAATAATAATAATTGTTTTGCAGAGGGTATATTATGACTCAGATAATGTTTTTAATATTTTAATATACAATGCCCACATGATTTTACAGATGCATAAGTTGGGGAATTAACTAAATCACATAAAGGATAAGTAATTTGCTTTTGGTCACCATAGCTTATAAGTTGTAAAGCTAGGATTCCCAGTAGAGAGAGCTAGTCTGTCTGACACCAAATCTATTTCGTCTCCACTATTCCTTCTGAGCTCAAACTCAGCCTTAATTCCCTTCTCAAAGTAGATCTTTGTTTAGCCAATTTATGACTGTTAGCATTGCATGTATTTGCCTTGCTACATAAGGTATATATTCAGAATGATTAGTATGATGAGAAAATATGAGGTGAAAGCAACTGGGGTAGTAAGTGGGACATCTTTAGCCCAGAAGTGAATAATGCTGACCTTTTTAATCTTGTGAAAGAGAAATTAGACCTCTTTGTTTCTCTATGGCAAATGATTTTTTTTCTTTATATTTTTGTTTTTTTCTGTATTTTTCATTAGTGCATTATAGTCATACATAATGATGGGATTTGTTATATATTCTTCCAGGCACACAATATAATAATATAATTTGAACAATATAATTCCCTGTTGGGGTTTTTAGTCCTGTTCCCTCCTTACCTGCAGGAGAGATAGGGAGAACACCACTCCGCCAGGAGGAGCCAAGAAAGGAGAGGGCAGATTGACCACTGGCACCCAGCTCTCCCTCACCGCCTAAGGGAGACCAGTCAAGGCTGGAGCTCCTTTATTGACGAAGCACACACAGCTAATATAAGGCACAGGAGCCAATCAGGATAAAGGTCAGCAGGGTGAGGGGAGTTCACGTGTACACCCATTCTACAGGCAGTAAGGGGAGACACGAGCTGTCCATGAGGGCGGAAGGGTTCTGAGCCTATCCTAGCGGTGGTCGGATTTTTCCTCACAACCCAGGGTATTGCCTTCTGGCTGATTGCAAGGCACCATCTTAGCCATGTGTGGCCCCAAGACCAGGAAGAGAACATTAGTCTGCAAGTTAGGTTTCCTTTTCTCCATCGTAGGTTTCTATTTCTCTGATGTCACGTGCCCTACAATTCCCTAGTATTTCTTCTTTCCCTATTCTCTCTCCCCTGACCCCATTTCTAGAGCAGAGAAATTTCAATTTCAGCTGAGACTGAAGAACTTTTTATTAGGGTGGTTCAGCACTAAAATTTATGTTGATAACAAAAAACTCTTTAGAATTTTAATTTTATGATTTTACTTTTTATATTTTTCATTCCCTTAAATGAAAGGTTTAAAACACTTTTAAAGGCCATTTTATTTTATAATTTTTCCATTCTTCAAAAATGTGAGATTTGGCCAGGTGCGGTGATGCACGCCTGTAATTCCACTGGCTTGGGAGGCTGAGGCAGGAGGATTGCAAGTTCAAAGCCAGACTCAGCAAAAGTGGGGCACTAAGCAACTTAGTGAGACCCTGTCTCTAAATAAAATACAAAATAGGGCTGGGGATGTGTCTCAGTGGCCAAGTGCCCCTGAGTTCAATTCCCGGTACCCCACCACCACCAAAAAGCGAGATTTTAAAATCTCTTATTTATTTATTTATTTATTTATTTATCTATCTATTTATTTATTTATTTTTGCATTGCTTCTGATCTAACCTAGGACCTCACACACATTAGGTAAGTGCGGTACAACTGAGCTATAACCCAGTCCTTGAAAATAATGTTATGGTTAATTTTGTATTCTAAGGCAAAAAAATTTTAAAAGGAAAACAAAGCATATTTCCTTTTTCTCTTTACATTTCCTAAATAAATTCACCTGAAAATTAATGAATTGCTGTCATATATGATGAATGTTTTCCCTCAACGAGTGTTGGAATATGTTTTTGTCAGCTCTTTGAGCTTGCTCAAGGTCTTGAGTCCCTTAAGGAAAAATTTTCTTTTGTGAAAAAATACTCATAAAATCCCCCCTTTTAATAATTTTAAGTGTACAGTTCAGTGGCATTAAGTGTATTTATAGTGTTACATAATCATTGCCATTATTCCCAGATTTTCATCATCCCAGTCAGAAACAGTATACTTAATGAGTAAAAACTGCTTATTCCCCATTTACCCCAACCTCTGATAACATCTATTCTATCTTGTGTCTTTTGCTGGATCATATGACAATTCTATGATTACCTTTTTAAGGTACTACCAAATTGTTTCCCTTAGAGATTTCCCTTAGAGATGCACCATTTTGCGTTCCTACCAAGATAGCATTCAAGTTCCATTTTCTCCATGTCCTCATCAGTATTTATTTTCTATTTTTTGGTAATAGCTTTGTAATGATGGTCAAGTGATATCTCATTGTGATTTTAATTTGCATTTCCCTAATGAGTAAGGATGTTGAATATCTTTTCATATGCTTATTGACCATATGTATGTCATCCTTAGAGAAATGTCTTTTCTTGTCCTTTATTTACTTTTTAATTGGTTTTGTTGTTGAGTTGTAGGGATTCTTTATGTATTCTGTTCATTAATCCCTTATCAGATAATTATATGTAAATATCTGTTTCCATTTTATGGGTTGCATTTTTACTGTCTTGATATGGTATTCATTGATTATCAAAAGATTTTTAATTTTAATGAAGTCCAATTTATTTTTTCTTTTGTTTTTTGGATCAAGGAAATCACTGCCAAATCCAATGTCACTGAAACTTTGCCCTGTGTTTTTTCCGAAGAGTCTCATAGTTTTCACTCTTAGGATTAGGTTTCTGATCCATTTTTAGTAAATTTTTATATATATTATAAGGTAAAGGTACAATTTCATTCTTTTGCATGTTGATATCTAGTTTTCTCAACACCATTTTTTGAAAAGACTGTCCTTTTCAACAAAAAGTTATTTTGGCAACCTTGTTGAAAATCCTTTCAACATTTATCTTAAAGCTTATTTCTAAAGTCTTTATTCCATTGGTCTGTAGATCTGTCATCATAACTTCCATGATTAATAGAATTTTGTATTAAAATTTAAATCAAGGGGTATGAGTTGTCCAGATTCTTCTTTTTAAGGATTGTTTTGACTATTCAGGGTCTTTTGACATTACTTACGAATTTTAGGATGCATTTCTATTTTTTACAAAAATACCTTTGGGATTGGATGGCAGTTATATTGAATTTGTCCATTACTTTGGGTACTATTGTCACCTTAAGAATCCTAGTCTTCCAGTTCATGAATGTGGGATTTCTTTCCATTTATTGATGTCATTTTAAATTTCTTTCAGCAGTATTTTGTAGTTTTCAGTGTACTAGTCTTTTACCCCCTTGTTAATAAGTTCATTCCTTAGTATTTGGTTCTTTTTTGATGCTATTATAAAGGATTTGGGTTTTTTTTGTTTCATTCTTGGATTATTAATTGTTACAAGTATAGAAAAACACCTGATTTTATGTGTTGAATTTTGTCCTGCAAATTTTTGTATTTATTAGTTGTACCAGATTTTTTTTAATGCTTGTTAAGGATTTTTTACATGTAAGATGATGTCATCTGCAGAGATAATTTTACCTCTTCCTTTCCAATTTGGATGCCTTTCATTTTCTTTTTTTGCCTAATTTTAATGACTAGAATGTCCAAATTCTGTGTTGACTAGGACTTGCAAATACTGGTGTCTTTGTCTTATTCTTGATCCAAAGGGGAAAATTTTTTAGTTTTTCCCTATTAAGTGTGATGTTAGCTGTTGTTTTTTTCATTTATTGCTTATGTTGGAGGAAGTTTCATTCTATTCTTACTTTGTTGAATTTGTTTTCATGAAAGGGCATTGAATTTTGTCAGATTTGTGTGTGTGTGTGTGTGTGTGTGTGTGTGTGTGCGCCTATTGATATGATTTTATGTTTTTTTTCCCTGTTGATGTGGTATATTTTACTGATTGATTTTTGTATATCAAAACAAAATTTGTATTGTGAGAATTTGTATTGTGAGAATCAGTCATACTTGATTATGGTGTATAAACCTTTTAATATGTTGCCAAATTTGGTTTGCTAGTAGTTTGTTGAGGACTTTTGTATCAATATTCACAAGGAATATTGGCTTGTAGTTTTCTATTCTTTTTGTCTAATTAGCTTTGGTATTAGTAATAAAGGCTTTGGGAATGCTTTAGGATGTGTCAATGTGTTCCCTCCTCTTTTAATTTTTTAAAGATTTTGACAAGTATTGGTATTGTCCTTCCTTCCCCCACTTGGCAGAATTCACATACAAAATTTGGTAAAAGCAAAAGGGTGTATAGAACTTTACATTGTTGGGAAGTATGCATAAATTTTTAATGAACTCACTATAGGCAAACAATTGTATTTTATTTCCCTGTGTTATAGGTATACTTTCATTTAATTCTGATGGTGAGGTATGTGTACTATTTTCCTAGTACTGCTGTCATAATAAATTATCACAAATATGGTAACTAAAAGTTAAAAAGTTCACAATTGTGGAAATCAGAAGTCTCAAATCAAGGTGTCAGCAGAATTTATTTTTTTTTCTGGGGACAGTGAGAAAGAGACTATCCCAGGCCTCCCCCCTAACTCCAGGGTGTTCTTTGGGTCATAGATACCTTTCTCCAATCTCTGTGTATTTGTATATTCATATTTGCTTCTTCTTTGTGTCCTTTTGTATCTCTTGTAGGGAAATTCTCATTAGATAGAGGACAGAGCTATCTCAGTATAGTTTCATCTTGTTCCTTATCTTAATACATTTTCAAAGATTTTATTTCCAAGTAACATTATATTCCAAGGTTCCAGATAGACACAAATATTGGGGGAACCCAACCCACTACACTTCACTCTTCGCATTCTTAAAATTCATATACATGTTGATTTGGATGTGTACATTCATTTCATTACAGCATTCCTCCAAAACACATTTCAGCATCAACTCTAAATCCAAAATTTCATCTAAATATCATCAACTTGAAAAGTACCAAATTTCATCATCTAAATTGTCTAAATTAGGCATGATTGAGACTATGAATGTAGTATATTTAAGTATGTGGATCGGTGAAACTAAAAAGTAAATCATCTGCTCCCAAAACGAAGTGAAGAAAATGTATACAATAGATATTCCCATTCCAGTAGGAAAAAAAAAATGAAAGGAGTAAAGGGTTTACTGATTTCAAATCCAATCCTACAAATATCATTTGGTTTTAAGGTCTGAGAATAATTCTCTGAGGCTTCATGGTCCAGTTCATTGGGCTCTTCCGATGTTCTCACCCTGCAGGCCCTTCAGACAATTCTGCTCTCTTACCTCTCCATCCATGGTTCTATAAGTTATTTTTTCCCCTTTTCTTCTTGAAGAGTAGTACATGTTTGTAGAAAAGTAACTCTATTAGTCCATTTTCTGCTTAAAGAACTTTGGGAGTCCTACAGCTTTTCATTTCATCCAGTTTTTTTTCCTTTTTTTTTTTTTCCTGCCAAGATGGCAGTGTTTCTAATAACATAACATTGTCAAAAGTCTTATGTGTCTTCCATGAATGTCAGGGGGTACATGCCATACGACCACAGGGTTCTTCACATCTCCTTCTTGGATAACCTCATTTCTATTTTTGGCTTCTGCTGACATGGTTGACTGAAGCCATTAGTATCACACCTCATCTCTTCAGAAAATATTTTTTCTGCAATACTTGACCACTTCTTCATAGTATGCTTTAGCTGATATTTAGTTCTTGAAAACATATGTGAAGGAAAAGTGATCACGACACTTGGAGTGACCAAGAGATCTTTATTGTGGCAGTGTCTGATTAACAGGGAAGGAGGAGAAAAGAGAGAGAGGAAAGCACAAGAGGGGCGGGGAGAGCAAACTGCAAGAGAGAGAAAGAGAAGAAGAAGAAGAGAGAGAGAGAGAGTAAGAGAGAGTGAAAGCAGAGAAGAAAGAGAGCACAAGAGAGGGGGGCCCCGTAGGAGAGAGTTTTTATAGCCAAAATTTAATGGGGTTTTTGGGTCTGCAAGCTACCTTGTTGGCATACAATGATTGGATCATACTGTAGTTGCTAAGGGTGTCTCTTCTGCCTTCAGGCAGACGAGGCAGGGTCAGATGTGGGTTTCCTTTGCACCAGACAGGTGGGGGTCGAGTGTTCAGCCTTGATTGGGGTTGAGTGTTCAGACTTGAGGCAAACAAGTGATAAGGAACCAGACGGGTGAGGGTCCAGTGTTCGCCCACCCTGCACCCAACATTTGTTCAGCCTGCTCCGCAACTAACAATATGTATTTTCTAAGGAGTAGCAGCTTTGCTGTCTTCCTCTTTACATCTTTACAAGCCCTTCTCAGAATTGCCTTAATAACTCTGTTTCTACCAACAGTCTTTTCTAGGCAATCTAGGCTGTTCTGTTTTAGGTGTCTATTAAAGCAACACCTCACTACCGCTTACCAAAATCTGCACTAATTTCCTAAGATCGTCATAAAAAATTACCACAACAGAAATTATTTTTTTTTACAATTTTGGAGGTCAAATATCTGAAATCAAGATGTCAGTAAGTCCATGTTCATTCTGAAGACTTGAGGGAAGAGTCCTTCCTTGCCTTTCAGTTTCTGATGACTCCTGTTATTCCTGATTCTGGCAGTATAATTCTAATCTTTGCCTCTATTTTCACTTATCCTCTTTTCTGTATCCCTGTATGTTCTCCTCTGTCTTCTATGAGGACATTCTCATTAGATTTAGGCCCTCTCTAATCTAGTATGATCTCATTTTGATCCTTAACCTTAATTATACCTGCAAAGACTATTTCAGTATAAGGTCATGATCTAAGGTTTCAGAAGGACATTAATTGTGTATGGGAGGATGGCACCACTTAACCTACTACAATCTCGTTTTAAGTAATTATATTATACATTTATAATTAAATATGTTGTATTTTATTCAAAACTTGTGAATAATTATTTTAATGAAGTTATTTCACAGGATAACTAATATCCTTAATGTTAATATTCATATTAGAGAGTGCTAAATAGGAAATCACTTGTCAGACTTTATAATATATTTTGAAATAAGGGGTATTAGAAATATTGTATATATGCATATGTGTATTGACACATATGATTAAACAGCATTAAATTTCTGTTGACTTAAAGAAGTTTGTTCCTCAGTATTTATTCACATCAATGTAGTAAGATCCTAAATTACTATTTTTTTAGGACAGAGGTGGTCTCCAGTTGATTGGAATGAGTGAGTGAAATTAGATTTCCTCGAGATTTTTTGGTGATTCAAATTGGAATCAAATGTTTAGTGAGTTTTTCAATATTTAAATAATGAATTGCAAAAATATAATTGAGGTGTATTTACTTGAATCTTCTAGTTAGGTGATATTGTTAAGATCATGCATAATGTTTGTAAATAGAAGAAAGCATATATTTAAGCAAACTGCTGTTACAAGGACAACTCATTTTTAAAGGTCCTAATATAAGAGGGGAAAATGTGGTTGCTTCATAAGGGGAAGAGTAAGACTAAAACAAATTTTGGAGTTGATCTAGTAATCCACTACTACAGTGGAAATGGCATATGTCTGTAATCCCAGCTATGCAAGAGATTGAGAAAGTAAGATTCCAAGTGTGAGTCTGCCCTTGGCAACTTAGCAAGACCCTGTCTCAAAAAAAAAAAAAAAATACAAAATGCTGTGGATATAACAGAGCTCAGTGGTAGAGTGCCCCTGGGTTCAATTCCCATTGCCTCAAAAAGGAAATATATATGTGTGTGTGTGTGTGTGTGTGTGTGTGTGTGTGTGTGTGTATGAAATCCATTATCAAAGAGAGAGAGGATAAATCAACAGAAATGAGGAATATCAGAAAAGTGAAGGGCACAAAAGAAAGGCCAAAGAGAGGATAAAAGGAAACCTCTAAGGAAAGCAGAAAATGAGGTATAATACAATTAAAATATTAGAATTTATTTCAACTTCAGTCAAATTAATGATAATTACTGGAGTCAACATATTCTTGGTATTATTCACTAAAGTCAAGCTGCTCATGTTATTTTGCTAGAAGAAAATAGTAAGAATCATTTAACATTTTTAAGCTTTAAATAAATATTTTATTATTAAGAATATTTTCATGCATCATATATATTATGTAAGGCATATGCAGTCATATATACTTAAAAGTAAATATTATTATGTTACCTTCTTTTGAAAGCAGAAATTTGGTTTTGGTGTGGACACTGAAAATATAATAATAATATAATGTTTGCCTTTGTCTGATTATGACTGGTGATGAGATTTTTCTGCAATGTCATGTGTAGTCTTCATATTCAGTAAGGATTTGACCAATCAGTCTTACATATTAGTATTATAAACTACTTCTCTAACCTGTTCATTCTCAAAATTAATCTCATATCATGCTGACCTGTAGAAGTAAACGTTTATATCCTCTCAATTGTTTGCTTGTAAATTGTCAAAGTCTAGAAGAGATTGATATATCAGAGGTGTCTATGGTTACCTTGTCATCTTCTTTAACTCTTTGACCACAGTTCTTTCTATGTGGATTGATATCTTATAATTTGTTGTTACCCAATTACTTTCTTCTTATATTCAAACTCTCTGGTGGATAATGGACTTTAATATATTTTTTTAATTGAAGTGTCATTGAATATCCAAGCTCAAAATCCCATCGACCCACTAAGATGCACTGTAAACAGTTAACTGAGAAACCTTTAATTGAATAACATATTAATTCAGCTCTATCTGGGTCAGAGAACTTTTACTTAATAAAATTTTAATTTCCTGCTTTAGGAATCTTGAAACCATGTATCACCCACATATGCTTTGAGACATTCTTTAGATTTCTTCCTGGAAGCCCTACAACTACCCTAAAATTGAATGTATTGTAGAACAGACGTATGGTAAGTGGGGTTTTTTCCCCTCCTTTTTCTTCTGTCGGTTTTATGTTCCAGTTAAGTTTTATGGCTGTTGTAATGCTGCTCCCTACTGGACACAAGGTAATTTTTTAAAGTTGGCACTTAATAGATGAGCAAAGAACTGGTTATAACAGGACCCATGAAGGAACTCTTCGCTATATTCACAAAACAAAACAAAACAAAACAAAAAAACACAACAGTATACAATGAAAACAACTCTCTTATAATAATAGTGCCATACCACTACCATCATATTGATAATCTATCTAGAGCCTGATGATGGTGTTGATAGTCTTGTTTCCAAATTTCATTGTCTGCTTTCATTTTAGTGTCATCTAAGTTATAGCAAACATAATTGAAAAATTCTTGTAGGTGGTGGGCCTTAATAGGGTTTTCGAAACTGCACGTACTTTTTTTGTTATGCAAGTCAGTTGATGATATCTATTTTAATAATTTCAACTTCTTGTGCTTTTGGTTTTCTGTGTAATGTACATTAGAACATGTTGTTTCAATTTTGAATGAATCAACCTATCTTGCGATTTGTACAGTGAACTTTAACTTGTTTTATGTATCTACCCCATAATCCAGCTATAATGTTTTCTAGTACACACAATGATCCATGTGGAACATGGGTTGTACTTCAAATCTGATGTCTGTGACTGACTGATTATGGACTCTTCCATTGTGTATACATATGCAAGTGCTCCCAATATTGATTTTAAGCATGAGAGTTAAAAGAGCAATTCTTCTTACTTTTCAAGCTAATTATTCAATATTTTTTTTAGAGTGAAACCTATGTAAAATTATTACCTGGATATAATTTAGAACTTTTCAAAAGTTTAAAATGAGAAAAATGACAGGAGCAACAAGGAGCAAATAATTAAATATCAAGAAGGATAACTGTTTTGGGGTTGGAGCTGTAGCTCAGTGGTAAAAGCGCACGTGTGAGGCACTGGGTTTGATCCTCCGCACCATATAAAAATAAATAAAGATACTGTGTGTTCTTCTACAACTAAAATGTGTTAAAAAAAAGAAGGATAATGTTCTTATACTTTTGGTTTTGGGGGGGTTTGGTAGTACTGTGAACTGAACCTAGGGGTGCTTATTAATGCTTTTTTATTCTTATTTTTTATTTTGAAACAGGGTCTGGCTAAGTTGCTTTGGGCCTGACTAGGTTGCTGAGGCTGGCCTGGAACTTGCAATCCTCCTGCATCAGTCTCCTAAGACACTGGGATTACAAGCATGGGCCACCATGCCCAGATCCCTTTAAAGCCATTTTTTCTTCTTTCTTTCTTTTTTCTTTTATTTTGCCATTGCAAAAGCCTGTGAAATTGTTCTTAATTAAGATTGTGGAAAATCAGGCACAGTAACTCAGTTCTTTCTTATTTAAATATTGCAATAAAATTAGAAATATAGGCCAAGAAAGTAAAATTGTTGTTAGCAAAAAGAGGAATCTTCCTACCTGAAGGAACATATTATCGTTTTTCAGAAAGTATATCATTCCAAACTTTCTATTATAAAATACAAGATGGTATAGAAATATATATACATAATATGAAGAATAATTATTTTTGTTAACCATCCACATAGCCACAGAGATAGAGTCACTTGAACAGGACATTTAGCAAACTGGGGTTAGAAACCAGATCATCCTGTCTAATGGGAGTTACAACTTAAAGTTGTAATTAAACTTTAAATATTGCAATAAAAAATAGAAATATAGTAGAATCGGGACTTTTTTCTGAGTTTCCTAGTCATTTAATTGGAAATTTGCCCAACTAGCTTTTAGAAATGATCAAGATCATTAATAATCAATGATCATATTAATGATCTTTTATATCCCAGAAACATTTGATATATATATAAAGTCTTCCCTTTCTGTAGAAGTAACTGAACTTCTGCTTTTTGTGGTAATCATTTTCATAATTTTTATGTAATTTTATCACTTTCCTATGTATTCCCAAACAACATGTTTACATTTTGCCTTTAGCTGATTATTGTGAAATTTTAGGTTTTTTCTTGTTTTGTTCAACATTTTATTTTGAAGAGTCATCCATGTAGCTTTATTTCATTCATTTTCATTATTATATATTATTTCTTTCAGTAAATATGCCTAACTTTATTTAGTCATTCTACTATTGGTAGATAATTGAGTTGTGTCTACTGTTTGGATTTTATAAATGGTATGCTGTAAACATTCTTTAAAAAATACTCTGGTTACATATCAATTTTTTAAAAAATTGTCAGATAACAAGTAATTTATTTTTAGATTAGAAAATAATATCAGGGAAATTGATTACAGTGATATTTTAAATGAATTTAAATGACTACATGAGAAACTTGTTTTATTTTGACAGTACCAAATGTTAAATGTTGGAAAGGATTCTGCAGTAGTTATTAACTCTTTTATTGTTGTCCTTAGATATATGGTGAAGAGACAAAGTTTGAGATAATTTAATGTAAAATGTATATGTGACCTAATGAAGTAATTGTGTGTTTCACTTTATTAGCACATTCATTCTGTTTCTAAAATATCATATTTTCTCTAATTCCTTAACTAAGGAGGGCTAGAGAGATGGAGTCATTTGAATAGGACATTTAGCAAACTGGGGCTAGAAACCAGATCAACCTGTCTAGTGGGAGTTACAACTTAAAGTAAATAAAGTAAAATCAGGCGTTTTCTTGAATTTCCTAGTCATTTAATTGGAAATTTGCCCATCTAGCTTTTAAAAATGATCAAATATTCTTTTGGCTATTAACCAGGATCTGGCTTGGCACAGGCAGTTGTATGCTAAATAACCTCTAAAATGATAATGAACCCATTATGGTTCATCTTCCAAAAGCAAGCCATAGTATATGCTAATTTTAAATAAGAAATTTTACTTTATTTCCTCATTCATTGGGGAAATTTAATTGGCATATTCCTCACCTGTTGTTTTTCTGGGTAATTGAATTTTACCCTTATATGTGCTCAATTTGTTTTATATGAATATTTTTCTAAAGTATACAATTTATACCTGTTTTCTAAAACTGAAATAAATTAAGGTTTTTAAAAAATGGCTCAATATTGTCATTATGAGCATCAAGCATTTTACAGAGTTAAAGTGATTTCCTCAGAAACCATTATGACCTATCAGATGCCTACAAAATTGTCCTATATAGATAAGCTTTTTATCCTGGGTGCTATTTGTAATGGTTTTTTTTTTTTTATCCTACCTTTCTTAGGTAATTCTTGCCATTTGTTGTTAGTGCATTGTGTTGATTTATATTTAAAGACAAAACATTTGCCTAACATTATACATTATTTAGGTCAAACTTTAAGTATGGTTTTTGTCCTATCTACTAACTGAATGCATAGAATGTGTGGCAACTTTTAAAAAATTTTCTTTGGGGTCATCCACTTTGTTTCAGGGTATTCAGATAACCTCAAAATTGATTTCTGAATGACTGAAATGCAAAATACATTGCTTATGTATTGTTTATCCTTATTGAAGGAGTAAAGATTTTCATTTACATGTTTTCTGATAAAAACAGTTATATTGAAACTATTTACTTAAGGATTCCTTCAAATAGGAGGAATATCAGTGGATATGTTTGTTTTCTTGTTACTTTGTTAGGATGAAAACTGAAATAAAAATAATGTTTTAGGTGACACTGATTAATGAAAATGGCAATCATAAGATTAAATAGCCCTTGAAATTACAATTTTTAAAGAAAACTATAGAAGTAACAAAGATTTGATTTGATGAAAACATACAAATATTTCAGAAAAACATTTTTGAAAGTGACATGCATTTGATTGCATTCACAATTATAAACAATTGAATATGAATTTTAAAAAAACTGTAGTAGGGAATATATTTATTTTTAGATCACAAGAGATATTGGTTAGAAAAGTAGATAGTTGCTATCCTAGCACATTAAGCATCAACATTGATTTACTGTGCTGATGAAAGTTTTTTAAATTTGAAAATTTATTTGCTTTTAAATTTACTAAGCCAACAAATTTTACAGATATGTTGAGAAAAAATGAATAAAGAGCTTCAGTTAGTCCTTGAAAGCTGCCATATGAACAATGTGTTTTAGAGGCTCATCGAGAGGAAATAGCTTTTTCCATGCTATATCTGAGATGCATAGGTAGTGGAAATACAAAATGACACAACTCCTATGGAAAGCAAATTGGCAATTTCTAGAAAAAAAAAACCACATTTACTTTTTTCACGAGTTTTGAGAATTACAGATATACTTGTATACTTACAAAATGGCATCTGTTTAGGAGTTTTCATTGTAACATTGTTTGAAGTCATAAAAGATTGGAAACACCCCTAATGTCTATCAGTAGGATACTAGTTAAATGAACCATGTTGTATCTATACAGTGAAATACTCTACAAATCAACACAAAGTGGGGATGTTTTCTATATGAAGATTTGGAAAGCTTCCCTAATATATTGTTATTTGGAAAAAACAGAGTTCAAAAAGAGTAAAGTATTTTTTGTGTGTAAATCGGGAAGGAGATTAAAATATATGTTTGTATTTGGTATATTTGCATAAAGAAAATCTGAAAAAGTACACAATATCTAAAACCTGTGTAAGGACAGAGAGGAAAATGGGATAGATGGGGCTTCTACTGCACATCTTTTAGATGAGTTTTAATTTTGGAATATGGTGAGGTGTTACTAATTAACAGATTTTATTTATAAACCAATGAAAGTAGAAGAAAGGATAAACCTGCTATATTTTTAAAAAAATATTTATTTTTTAGTTGTAGTTGGATACAATATCTTCAGTTAATTTATTTATTTTTATGTGGTGCTGAGCATCAAACCTAGGGCCTTACCCATGCTAGGTGAGCGCTCTACCACTGAGTCACAACCCCAGCCCCAAGCCTGCTATAAAAAAAAAACTGTAAAATTAGCCATTTGCCATTTTAATTCCCTTTTTTTTCCCCCAGATCCTGTTAGATAGTAAGCAGGGAATAAATATTTGCTAATAAACAAATAAACTCTATAATCTTTGAGTGAACTATCTTAGTTTATTTATCAAAGCATCTTTTCAGGTTGAGGAAAAAAATCTATAAGTCCTTTATTGATTTCAGTATAGAAATAAGGGATCATATGGAAGTGAATGCTACGAAGTATAGTTCATTATCAAATTATTATGAAGTTTCATTTAATTTATATGATATAAAAGCACAAATTATATTTTTTTTCATTAGAAAAGCAAAATAAAAATTTTCAAGGAATCTTTCATGATGAACAAAACAAAGCTTAAGAAATTTGAGTGCAAGGGAGAAAATGGCAGACATATATTCCTTGTATTGCGTTATTTTCTGTGCTACTTTAAGGGTAAATATTTGATCCTATTAAAAAAGTTGTTGTAATAGCAGCAGCAGTTACTCCTGACACAAAGACCAGATATCTCTGAAAATATTGAGGGGAGGGGAACAGAGAACATAAAAGTATGAATGACTATTGTTCCTTCCTTTATAAGAATCCAGAACTTATCTCAGCAATGAATCTTAATTGGAGATTCATATTCTGAACATATAAGGAACTTCTACAAATCAAAGAGACCTATTAGAATATAAATATTCAAGTAGTTATTGTAAGAACCCCCAGTTATCTTATTTAGATTATATAAGTGTCAGTTATTCCTAAATTTCTTGTTTTACAGATTTTGACTATCTTTCAATTTGTGTGTAGCCCTGCCTCTATTTTTCAAAAGCTATATTTACAGAAAATGCACATTACAAGTGGATAGCTTAATAAAATTTTCACAAACCAAATAGACCTACATAACCAGCACCCAGATACAGAAAAAGAACATCATCAATACTCCAGAAGGTACCTTAGTTATTTCTTCCTGCCATTTTTCCCTCTCTCCACAAGGAGAACTGCCACCAGGATTTTTAAAAGCACTGATTAGTTTTTCTTGATTTTGTTTTATATATAGATTTATACAGTATAGTTTTTTTGTATCTAATTTTCTGTGTTTAATATTGTGCCTTGAGATTGCTTCAGAATCTCAGATAGTTTTAGTTTGTTCAGTTTCATCACTGCATTCCATTACATGAGTATATCATAGCCATTATTTATCTGTTCTACTAGTGGACATTTGGGTAGTTTCCATGTAAAGCTACTTGACATTCTATTACACATATACCCACATTTCTTTGGCGATATATCTGGGAGTAAAATCTCTTGATCATAAGTGTGTATATACACAGCTTTAATAAATGCAGCCAGTTTTCTAAAATGGTTGTGCCACTTTATAGTATGTTTGAAATCTAGTTGTTTCATATATTCACTAGTACTCAGTTTCTTCCATAATTCATTTTTCACATTCTAGTGGGTATAAAATAGTAAATCATTATAGTTTTATTTTGTACTCCCTGATAATGACATTGAACACTTTTTTATATGTATAGTAACTCTTTGTTATTCTCCTTTGTGAAGTGCCTGTTCATCTCTTTTGCCCACTTTTCTGTTGGGCTGTCTTTTTCTTTGATTGGCAGAAGTTCTTTATATGTTCAGAATGTAAATCTTTAATTAAATATTGGTGTTGCAATGATTTCTCTCACTCAGAGGTTTACCTTTTCATTCCTTTAATAGTGCTTTTGATGAACCAAAGTTTATGACTTTAATGTAGTCTAGTCTTGTTTCATTTGAGAAATATTTGTCTACTCCAAGGATGTTTTTCTTATAGTAGCATTTTTGTTTTACTTTTTATATTTATCATTTTACACTGTATTCTTATTATTTTGGACTGATGACACTATATCTGGAGACATAGAAAAAAGGAGTGGGCTTAGGTTAATGACCATAATTATGTACTTCTTACAAAATATTGCCTTAAGAAAATGGTGTTTATCCATGTTTACCTTATGTGCATCTTTATTGTACTACTTTATTTGTTTGTTTTTCTTCAAGGGTAGTCTGCTGGATAATTCAGGGAGAAATTTCTGGGGTGGGAAAATAAATGTTATGACTTTCAACATTTTTAACAATCCTAGTTTCTGCCAATGTTTATTCTTAAAATATAAAACTTTGTGAAGCATTCACAGTTACAATTCTAGTAATCTCATTTGGATATAGTTTACTTTATTAAAGCTTAGTATATTAAGTATAATTTTTTTCATTGAGTTAAAAATTAAGTTATGATTTAATTTAAATATAACATGCTGGCTATCATATTTAAAAATTACTTTATGTGCTTCCAAATTATCTTAAGCAGTATTTCTTATGATCACCCACATGTGTATAAGTTATGAACATTTATACGGCTTTCAAATAGGCTTTTTATTGTTCAGAAATATGTTCTGAGTATGTGGTATTATTTATATTATAGGTGTGTTTTAATACCTTAATGTTTTAGTTTTCATCTTGCCAATTATATATATATTATTAACCTCATGATTATTGTATTACCTAATTTTATATCTGTATTTTGTAATGAGAATAATTGCTTATTTTAAAAAGTATTTTGTTTCTGATCACAGTGCTGAAATTAAAGAAAGGTAATCACTAATGCTGTTCACTAAGCATTTAGATATTTTTCACTTGTCAACTACATTTTTTAGTTTAAAGCATCAAATTAACTATTATTTTATCCTGGCTTTTATTTTAATTCATGCATTTAAAAACTGAAATTCAGATAAAAGATAGTTTCAAAATAAATTCAGTATATTATTTATGAGTGGAGCAACACATTAGCATTGGGTTCACAATAGATCATATCGCTTTTATTCCATCTTACAAGCTTAGCAGCACAAACAGAATAATCAACATATTATTTGGCTGTCATCTGCTGAACAGAAACCAGAGATCACAAGGAGGTTTTCCCTAGCTGTGGTGATGGCCTTTTTGTTCCAAGCCCCCATCTGGGAGGGCCATGGTGTGTTATCATATGGAACGCGGGGTTTTCTGTAATCTGCTTAGCTGCACTGCAGTTTGAATCTTCATTCCATGTTTGTGTAATTTATAATTTTAATGAGACCATGGCTCTTGTGGGCTTTGAAATATATTAAAAGCTCTTTTGTGCATATGCTTTTGTTCTTGCTTAATAGGCTCAGTGTATTTAAAACTGATGAATTTTTATTCATGAATTTGGATGTCTGGAGATTAACTTAGACTGAATATCATTGCACTCATCTATTGATGGTTAGAAAGTTTTTTGTTATTGTTATTATTTTGTTTTGCTTTGTATATGTGCATGTGTGTGTTAATGTCTGTGATACATGGAACTAGAAAAGAAATAAACATAATTTTAAAAGGTTAGGAAAAATGTGTGACTAAGGTAATAAAGAGTTGATTTAAATTTTATCCATTTAATTGATTGATACTTAAATTTTATCTATAATACTAGAATTTTATATAAATATTATAAAGAAATAATTATGGAAAAAACTTTAAAATCAGTTAATACCTTAAGTACTTTGTTTATTTGAAGTCATAGTCTAATATGACAGACCTAATATTTTAATTCTGTATCATCATTTGTCTGTGGTCATTCTGAATAAGTCATTCTGTCTCTTGGATTAAATTAGGCATATGTTACATATTTTAACTATTTTTAGTTTTCCTAACTTCTATAAAACCTTTTTAATTAACATATTTTAAAACTCCTTTGATGAATATGGTGGAAAAACTTATAGAAATTTACTAGTAATTTATAAAATTGATCTTTTTTTATTTTTAGCATTCTGAAATATAGTAAATACTAAAACTCTGAATAGTTGTTACTTACCTTACATATATTTAAAATTTTTGAATATAAACAATTACATAGCATCACAGAAAAAACAATCATGGCCCTTTCTAAATTCAGACATCTTTTTGAAAATGCTATATATTGCACTCAGTTAGGGGTAACAGATCCCAGTGGCCTCTTATGAAGTTACTCAAGAGGAAAGTTGTTGTTGTTTTTAAATGACCTATATTTGGTGGATTGAAGCATTTTGTAACTATAATATATCATTGTTTTTGGTATGTGATAGTCAGCAATTTGGAAGATCTCATCTCTTCCCACCACTACCCTTAAGTTAGAAATATGAATGAAATACAGGCTAAAATGATAGACTCTTATACTTTCTTTACTAAGTTTATACTTTCTTTAGTAAGTTTATTATGGAATGTTTGTTCTTCCATAATAACCCTCTACTTCAGTACTTTTGTTAGTCATAAAATTTCATTTAGCTTAGGAACACATTGAAAATGTATGACAGTACTGTTTAATTGAAGTATAATGTGAATTACATAGATATTACAATTAATCATATATATTCAAAATATTATATTATCTTTTTAACATGTAATAAGTATAAAAATGAATGAAATATTGTGTTTCCTTCTTTTTTGTGCATTGTCTTCAATATCCAATGTATATTTTATTCTTACAGTACATCTCAACTTGAACTAGTCACATTCCAAGTATTCACAGCCACATGGTGCTAATGGCTACATTATTAGACTGTGTATTACACAATTATAACAAAATGTCATAACAAAAATGTATTTTTTACATTCCTCATTATTTTTCTAGTAATATCCTAAGGTGACCAAAGAATATTCATGTGCCTTGTATTTTAAATTACATAATTAGTTTTTAATGCTTTGCCAATAATATTGTTTTGATTTATATCAATCTGTTTAATACATGAAATCAGAATTATGTCACCTGACTCCTTTGCACCTATCAGGTGTGTTTAACAATATTGTGATATTGAGAAGATAGAAGCTGATGTAAAGGATATGTAATGTTCCTCATAAATTGAGGGCAAATCAAACTTCTCAAATAAACTAGCTTAGTTTTATAACAATCCCATGGTGAGTCTTAATAATTATTTTAAAAAATATAGCTAAGAATTCCTTCACATTATTAGAATATATATGAATTTATCTTTTATATAAATTATCTTTTATTTAGAGCTGTATAGCTGTACATTTCTTTGAATAAAAGGTGATTATAAATATTGTTTTCTAAAGACCTCTAGCAGTTTTTTACCTTTAAAATGTTCTATATACAAATAAGAGGAGAGATTCCTTGACTAATGTTTTAAAAACATACAGTTAAGAATTCTAAAATCTTGAATTATAATTGACTGATTTAAATATTTTAAATTATAGTTATAAAATGATTAAGAGGATTTGTATTGAATATTGCAGGAGTACCTACTTTAAAAAAAAAATGTAGACCTTGTCATGTATAATTGACCTTCCTGCTGTAGTGTATGCTTTAGAGAAAACCATATATTCAAAAGACCTTTGAATTTTTCTCATTTTCTAAATTTTGAGGACTCAAACCTAATTTTTATATAATCTGATTTTTATGTAGATATTAGTCCATGCCTGTTGTATTCTTGACTCACTTAAATTTTTATTGACTACTCCCTGTGACTTCTGCATTTAAAGTGTTGGCACAAAATGTTAAACTACTCTTTAAACAATATCTCTAGTTTCTTGGAGATGATAAATCCGTCCATTGATTTCCTAATTTTATTATGTACACAGTCAATTGTAATCCAAGATTACAGCAAACAAGATGTTAATTTCTAGACATAATCTATGTACATTTCAATTACAGAGCATGATTGTTATAGAAGCACAGAATAAAAAGGAATAACATTTGTGCTATCCTCACAGGAGCTGTCAATAAAAGATGTAATAGGGGATTTAGGAATCTGGAAATGGCCAACTAATTTATGTGAATCTATTTTATTTCAGCTAGAAAGACCAAGCTCTTTTTCGTCTGCATTGCATATTGCACAGCACAGGCTGTCTATACAAAACCAGGCGGCTGCATATGGATAGTCCCTTGATATCATTCACTTGCTGTGTAATCTTATTATGCAAAGTTCTAATCTTCACCTAGAATGAATGCCTCTGGGTCAGAATATAGTCATATCAGGGTTTTTGAGGTCATGTTTTGTGATCCTTAGCTTATTCTTCTAAGTAGGGCTGGGATTTAAAGGGTATTCCCCAGACACTAGCAGAGATAGACAGCAGAACCTGCTGCCTTTTTGGAAGACAAGACCAACATGAGGTCCCTGGTAGGATTAAACTTGATTTGTAGCTGTAGGATTTTTTAACAGATGTATTATTGGACAGGGAATAGGGGGCCACCAGCACAGCAAAATTGAATCATGACTGGCATTCTCAGGGAGTTTGCTGCCTGCTAAAACAGCAGCTGCATGTGGATTTGACTTCTTTCAGGTGAAGCGACTTCCAGTCATTTGGAAAGGATGGGATGAAAAGGAACCTTGGTGATAATTTTGATGTCTGCAAGATTTAGTACCAGTGTAATGGGATTATCGGTAACACCTTCACTGCAGAAAAAGCCACCTGGCGCTATAACTGGCAGCAACTGAGAACTAATCCTTTCCCATCTCTTGGATGTCATTCATGAAGCTCAAAGCAATTTCTACCCTGCTAACTGTGATTAGTTTTATAAACAACAACAAAAAATCAGGTGATCAAGGCAAAGACTATGTATGCTTTGTATTAATTATTCATAGTATGTGACCTTATTTTAAGCTATGTGATTTATAAATTATGTGACAAACTATAAACTGATTCAAAATTTATTAAGCTTTTCAAATAGAAAGGTTGATTAATGATGCTTTTCTACCTACCCTAGTTGAGTGACAGACTATTTACTATTAGTAAAGATTCATATTTGAGATAAAATATTAATTTAAGCACTGTTACATTCTTTTGTATTTAGGGTCATTATGAAAGTAATGAAAATGTGTGTGTGTGTGTGTGTGTGTGTGTGTGTATATATATATATATATATATATATGGAATTGAAATAATTTGTGTTGTCATACAGTTTACCTACTATTTTTGATTGCTTCTATTACTGCCAATGAAATGGTTTTGGTGAGTCTAACATAATATAAAATATATGGACATATATTTTTGGTAATTAAGATAATACTGGCTCACAGTGCTGATAAAAGGAGTTTTTTTGAAATGATATGATTTAATTTGTAAAAGTCCTAGAATAGTTAATATTAATATTGAATGACTTATTTTTAAAAATCAGTGATTCTAAGTCAAGATTTTCCTTAGAACATTAGGCTTCAGTAATTTGTGCTAGAATCAATACATTAGTGAATATTTTTAGCATTTTATTTCAGTCAAAAAGTTTATCAAGTACTTTGTTTAGAGGTGTTAATTATTTTAATATTCTTCTCTTACACGATCCAGAATAAACTGAGAGAAAATGAAGTCAAATTATCCCATCAGTCACCCAAACAGTATGCAACATAACTGCCAAGAGTAGAAAAGATAATTAGTGTTGTCAGTGTTATGATCCTAGAGTACTTAATTTAAAAATATTTATTCATAGAACTTGATTTTTATCTTATCCTGTTTTGTGATTTAGTAGCCTTATATTTAATGGCCTTAACCTCAGTCTAAATGTTTTTAAAGCTAACATTTTTTTAACCAAATATAAATGACTAAAATATTTTCTTGAAGTTATAAAGATAAAATATAAACATCCATTTTACACATGATGTATTCATGTACCTGTAGCCTCTGATTGTATGTAGTACCTTTTATTCTCCATATAAGGTCTTTATTGGAAAAGTCAACAGGCAAAATACAATAAACTTACGTAGAGCTCTTTCATCGACTCTTCCTAACTTGTTATTATTAATGTGTTTGGTTTAATTGGTTCCAAGCTGCTGTACTCCAAAATATGTTTCTTCATTTTCACTACATTTTAAATGAAGGAATGGGAAAGCTTAAAAATATTTCTCCTGAACTAAATTATGTTGATTTATGAAGGATTTCTTTAGCTTTCTATTTATAGTTTAACTATTAAAAATTATTTAAAATTCTGCAGTCATGATTAAAAGAGTTTACTATGAAATAAATGGACTGACACCTTTTTCTTATCCTCATAATTACTTGCATTTTAGGTCTAAAATATTTGGTTTATGTGTAATTTCAAATTATTTAGCTAGGAAGCTTATTATCTCAGGATAACTTTCTATAGAAGTCAGTGTTGTATATTTACTACTTAACTATTTTTTATTTAAAATAATTTTCTGTTCAAAACAATTTGGCATCATTTATTAAACATGGCAAACATTTACTTATATTTGTTCTTTTATTCAGCAATTAACTGAGTAGTCTTAAAGTTAGTGTTTTTTTTTTTCTCCTTCCATTTTAGGCATCTTATTTGATGAGACATTGTTATTTCTTTTGGAATGTTTTGAATAAACTCAACCCTTAATTAAATTAGACATAAATATGTGAGATTTTCTCAATGATATATATTCTTTTCATCTTGATAGAGGTTACTTAAATTTGGATCCTTAACTCATAGGGAATTTGGCTCATCTTGAAAAGCTATATTACTAATTTAATTTGTAACATGAGTACAAGACTCAATGATGTCAGTAAGAGTTGAGGGTTTTTTTTGTTGTTGTTGTTTCAATTTGGTTTTGGAAGTATGAGAATGAAAAATTGTTTAAAAAGAGGTGTAAGGTGGAACTGGTTGGGAATATTAGATAATTCTTGATCAATGTGTGATTAAGTCAATTTTTCTCGTTTGGTGATTTATAGACTTCATTTCTCTCTAAAGAGCCTACATGAACTGCAGACTGGCAACAGTGTCAGTTATTCTACGATGACAGTAAATGCTATTTTTTCATTTGAGTTAATACCCTTCCACTATTGCTCATACAACTACTATATTCTGAAAAGATGGATCATATAGTGGTTAGGGAATTATTGGTGGATGAATAACATTTGTGAAAGATGATGATTATATTAAAAGTTTTGATCTCTCTCACACACACACAGACAAACATATTTATAAATGGACCCAAGAAAATAACATTATTAATGAAATACATTGAAATATTAGCATTCTAAAGTTTAATATGTGACAATTTATAGAATTATCCCAATATTAACATTCATTTTAAAAACAGTGAATGGCTAAGTTTTATCAGATTTCTGAAAGTGTCGAGTATGTTTCTGTGGTCTCAAATGACAACACAAAGCTCTTCACTGGAATTCCTTCATGGCAGCCTGTTAAAACTATAAATTCTGTGGTGTTGCTCCCAGAAAGTCTCATTCACTAGCTATGTGATGGGAGCTTAAGAATCTGAATTTTGAATTTTGGTTGGCTTTCACTTATCAAGCTATTTGGAAGCTGCAGTCAGATTTAAAGCAGTCTTCACTTCTTTAAACCTCAAAAATGATCGCAGTTATTTCCTCTAGGAATGAAATGGAAAGGTTTTATAAAATCTTCATAGATTATGGGGATCAGAGCACTTTGAATTTGTAGTTCTGAAAAATAAAAAGTAACCCCTGTACAAGTCTTACAGTAGATTTAACATTTATAGATTTGAACAATTCATGAGCAGCCTCTAAGGTGATTTTGAAATGACAGGAATTTGAATTACTTTGATGGAGAGGCTGCTGTGTGAGAGTGAATTATTTAGCTATTGAGTAGTGTACACCACCCTGTATCCCTATCTTAATGAGTCTTTGTTGTTCTGTACTTGTCACAATAACTTCCATTTAAGATCTGAAATGTACATATATCTTTCAGTTACTTTATATCCATATTTCTATGGGAAAATATATTATTGTAAGTATTCTTGAATTTGAATGTAGGTCTTAGAAATGTCAGAATGTATTTTTTCTTGTCCAAATGAAAGTAAATATAGCAAAACTATGTTGTTAATTTGTTTTCTGCTTCCCCATCTCCTTGTTTCTGCTCACTTTTCCTTTATGTGAGCACTTCTTTAATTGCTAAACTCCATTGCTCTATCAGAACAACAAAAAGTAAAGATACTAATCCCTTTTCTCATTGGTTGCTTACTCTTTAGAATGAATTAATGTCTATAAACTATGTTTTTAATTAGCATTTGATATATTATACTTTATCTGGTTTCTGAAACAAAATGCCTCCTCTTTTCAAAGGAATTTCTAACGTGAACAATCAGGTGGATGTTTTCTTTGTGACTTTTATTAGTCTGAAATTACTCTTAGGTCTATTTCTGTCATTGGATCTAAATCAAGATCTTAGAATTGTATGCCTATGCCCAGTACCTTCTAAGGATGAAGAAATCTCTAATTTCTTTTCAGTTTCTAGTGTTCCCTTTCCTCAGTCTTTTTAGTTGGTTATTTAACATTAGCCCAACCATCAAACTGAAAAAACTGCCAATATCCAAATCCATTTTTTCCCTAGTTGTCATTGAATAAAACTTTTTTTTAGTTCTCAGTGGACTTTTTTTATTTATATGTGGTGCTGAGAATCGAACCCATTTCCTCACTCAAGCTAGGCAAGAGCTCTACCACTGAGCCACAACCCGAGCCCAGTGTTTCAGCTTTTATCAAAAGCAATCTGTCTACTTTTGTTTGATTCCCTTTCTTTCTTACATTAAAAAAACTGAAGTATCATACATACATACCACATTGTGTATTTGTACATATGCATATACCTGTGTAATCACTCCTAACACTGAAGCTCAGATGCTACTCCCCAAGGTAAACCACTGACTTGACCTCTTCAGATTAGTTTTGTTTCTATTTGATTTTCATAAAAATTAAGAATATAAATGGAATCATACACTGTAAGATCTTTTGAGTTTATTCTTTGTATTGATGTGTAGTATGCCAGTGTGTGAACATACTAAAGCTTGCCCGTTTTTATGATGATTGACATTTGGGTTGTTTGGTTTGATATATTATGAATGGGCTTGGGGATGTGTCTCAGTAGTAGAGTGCTTGCCCAGCATACTCAAGGCCCCAAGTTTGATCCCCAGCACTGTGAGAGGGAGGGGAGGGAGGGGAGGGAGAGAGAGAGAGAGAAAGAGAGATTGATTTTGAATAAAACTGCTATGAATGTTCTTGTAAAGGTCTGTTGATGAATATAAGCATCTCATTATGTGGCATATGAATCTATGAGTAAATAGTAAATAATACTACCAGTCTTCCAAAGTGGTTGTATAAATTTATTTTTGACAGCAGTTAAAGAGTGTTCCTATTTCCACTTGCTCTACCTTTTTAAGAGCTTGTTGTCTTTAGTTTTTGCCATAGTGGAAGTTTTCTGATAATTTCTCTTTCTGGTTTTAATTTGTAGTTTCCTGAGGATCCAGCTTTTTATGTTTTTTTTTTAAACTCTTCTGATTAATCTTGGTTATTATCTTAACTAATAGAAAGACATTTAGAAAATTAGTAAAGCAGACTTCTAGGTGTGTCTGTGAGGATGCTTCCAGAGACGATTTGCATGTGGACAGTAAACTAAGGGAAGATCTTCTCTGAACTTGGGGTGCTATCCAATAGCTTGGGGGCCTAGATAGAACAAAAAGCGGGAAGAGGAGGAAAGCATATTGTGCATGAAAGATTGATTCTTCTAGAACAGATTGAGGGTTTTTGTTTTTGTTTTGGGGTTTTGTTTTTTTTTTTAATGTGTATATGTGTTTTGGTTGGTTGGTTGTTTTGCTGCTGCCATTGACTAAGAGCATCACAGTTCAGCTTCTTTAGCTTTTGAATGTGAACTCCAGCTAGCATCTTTTTAAGGAGTTGCCAGGCCTTGAAATGGTGAGGGGTTCCTAGCTTTGTGGACTGAGCAGCTCTCCAGATTATAGATAGCCATTATGGGACTATCCAATCTCTGATTGTGTAAACCAATCTAATGACTGTCCTTTTATAGCGCGCACGCACACACACACACACACACACACACACACACACATACACACACATATTCTATGGGTTATATTCCTCTAGAGAAACCTGACTAATACATTAACAATTTGGATGTCCTCTTTTGTGAAGTCTCTGAATTTTGCTTATTTTTTATTAGGTTATTTTTTTCTCACTGATCTGTTGGACTTATATATATTTGTATGTGCCTTTGTCAGATATTTATTTAGATATATTCTTCCAACATGTAGATTGCCCTTTTGCTTTTTAAATAGTATTTTTGATGTAACATATGATTTATATAATCCAGCTGATCAGTCGTTAGTGTTAGTACTTGTTGTCCTATTTAAGAAATATTAGTCTTACCTCAGTGTAATTAAAATAAATAATCCCCATTTTTTCTAAATGTTTTATTGTTTTATCATTTAAAATTATATACAATCCATTTTTTTCTTTTTTGGCAGCTCTGTGTATACCCAGGGCTGTGTGTATGCTGAGCAAATGTTCTATCACTGTGCTACAACTCTAGCCCTCAAAATAATTTTTGTGTATGTTGAGGGTGTGGGACAAGGTGGCCATTTCTTTCTTTCTTTCTTTCTTTCTTTCTTTCTTTCTTTCTTTCTTTCTTTCTTTCTTTCTTTTTCTAAATAGATATATGTTGTTGAAAAGATCATCATTTCTATTAGAGCCTTTTTTGTAAATTAGATAATCTTCAATGTGTGGATCTGTTCCTGGATTCTTTATTCCATTGATTTGTCTGAATTTGCCCAATATAATATCTTAATTACTATCAGTTGATTATGAATCTTGATATCTGAAGTAAGTCTATCAACTTTGTTTTTCTTAATGTTTATATTCTGGGTCTTTAGCATTTATTTTACAGTCAGCATTTTATAAAATTTCTACTGAAAATAATTGTCCACTGGAATTTGTAAAATGATTATATTCAATCTATGGGCCACTGAGTATATGGGATTATAGGAACAGTTAGTGGTGCCAGCATATATGCAATATCTTTTAATTTTATCCTTTTTATGATCTGATATTTAAATTCATAATGAAGAAAATGGCTGGGTTTTGCTTTCTTAATATGGTCTGATAATAATAATTATTGAAGTTGATTGATATAACCTCATTATTTTCAACATACCTTTTTTAGTGAAAATCATTATTTCTCATTAGGTAAAACGTGGTCTCTAGAGTTTTGTTGTTTTTTATTTATTGTTTGTATTTATAAATAACCCTTACCAGGCTGTAAAAGCTCTTGTTTAAGTTTATTATGAGTAGATGTTGAATGTTATCAGCTGCATCATTTGAGATGATCACAGGATTTTTCTTTGTGAATTACTTCTTCTTTTTCTTTTTCTTAATGCTGTTATTTTAAAATCTTTGTATGTTAACTTTAATATCTGAATCATTTGTTGGTCTCTTTATGCTATGTATTTTTTTTCCTTTTGGTTTTAAAAAATGCGGTTCTATATTATAATTTGTTTTAATTGAAACAGTCATTTATAGTATGCTAATAATCTTTGGTTGAGTTAAACTAAAAATTATAATCTAATGTTTTAAATGAGCAAAGGATTTGAATAGCCCTTTTCCAAAGAAGATATGCAAATGGCCAATAAGCAAATGAAAATGGTGCTCAACATTATTTATTATAATGAAAATGTAAATCAAAACCATCCTGAGATGTTACTTTACATTTGCTGGGATGGAAAAAATCAACAAGTATAATATCAAGTATTGACACAGATATGGAGAAATTGGGTCCCTTATACATTGCTAGTGAAAACGTAAAGTAGCCTGCTTTGGGAAACAGTTTGACAGTTCTTTAACAGTTTAGCAGTTTAGTAACTCTTTTAGCAAAAAGTTAAACATTTTACAGCAGTACTCTGACCCCACAATTCCATTTCTAGGTTTACACACAAGATAATTGAAAACATATATCCATACAAAACTGGTTCTTAAATGTTTATAGCAACATTATTCATAATAGCCCCAATCAACTCAAATGTGTTTTAGCTTATGAATTCAAATAAAAATGTTATAGTAATGCGTTGGAATACTATTCTTTCGTACAAAGGAATTATATTCTTTTACATACTTCAACATGGATGAACCTGGAGCACATTATTCTAAATGATAGAAGCCAGTCATAAAATGTCACATATTATATTATTTCATTCATATGAAATCTCCAGAATAGGCAAATCCACGGTTGCCAAGAGCTGTAAGGAAGAGAAGGAAGTAATGGAGACAGGCTGCTAATGGGTATAGTCATTCCTCTTTTTGAGATGACAAAAATGTTCTAAAAATAGATGATGATAGTGGTATAGCCTTGTGAATATATAAAAAGGCATTGTACACTTCAAAAGGATGGATTTTGTGTGAATTATGTTTCAATTCAAGTACAATTTAAAAGCACTTGAAAAGTTCTAAATGATGTATTTTTTCTGTGAAAATTAAAGGGTCGTGTGTGTTTCTCCAGTGATAATATATGAACAGGGTCTTATTCCTTCTTAAGGCTGATCTATTTCAATTTTGCCTTCACTCATAGGAGGCAACTTTATTATCATCCTCACTAACATAGCTGATCATGGAAGGTCTTGAAGTCCAACTTCTGTTTCCTTAACATTGTGTGGCTTTCTTTAGTTGCTAACATCTCTGTAGCCCAAATTGTTAGCTTTTAATCTGCAGCATTTTTGTGGGGATTCTGGATGTCTTACGCTGCTCAGATGGCAATTAGAGTCAGCTAGTGCCTCAAGGGGAGATTGAAAGCCAAATTAAGGTTCCTGCTTCTCTGCAGTTTGATCCTCACATCCTATCTACCTTGACAGGCAAAAATAACAATCTGTCTCAGCCAAATGGGACTTCGATTTTCTACTCAAACCTATTTTCTTGTGGTATGATTTGCCTAGCCCTCTCATACTTTCATAGAAAAGGCCAGGTAAATGTGGAGCTCACCTTATGTTCTTCCCTTCTTACATATGTCCTCTTCCTCAGATCCTGCCTACACTTAGGCCTAATGTCTTTAAACAACTATTTTGATTATTTTATCCAGATTTTGTAGTATATTTTTATTTGTTTTCACAGAGAAGTTTATCCTATTATAAGCTACTCTGTCACAGCTGGCTCAGGAGTCTCTGCTTGCCTCCTTTACTTCAATGTTCAATCAACTCTATGTAACTCTGCTTTTTACTCCTTCCTCATCAGTGGTTTCTTCTCATCATAAGTCTCTCCCCCAACAGGATCATTAACATTGGCCCTCAATCTTGCATTGTTTCTGTTTTTTAAACATGCTTGCCCCTGTGTTCCTCCTATTGCTTCACTACATTGGTTCTCAACTGGGGCAATTTTTCATCCCAGAGGACATTTAACAGTGCCTGAAGACATTTAAATTTATCACAGATAGGAGACTATTGGCATCTAGAAGTGAAGGATGATGCCAAAACCATACAATGCATAAGATAGCTGCCCACAACAAAGAATTATCTGGCCCTGTCAATATTGGTGAGGTTTATAAACCATAACCTCCTGTTTTGCTGGCCTTCATAGTCAGACTTTTTTCAAAAGAGTTGGCTGATATCCATTTCAATATCTCCCTTTTATATTTAAAAATTTTCCCCAAGTAATACATCACATGATTTTTAAAGGTCAGATAGGGCTACAAAACTTATAAAGAAAACATTATATTCTTCTAGCATGTTGAATTTAGTTATATAGTCTTTTCCTAGATTAAAAAAAAATTTTAAATTGGGAATAAACTATTTCTTCACTCTTTCTGCATGTAAATTGGATGTTGTTAGAAAATGAACCTCTTTCTTGAGTTACTATTATTCCAGTTTCCTATCGTTTGCAGTAGAATATAATAATCATTGAGAATCATCATTGATATAGGAATCTTATCTTCAAGGCTTCCTGTGTATGAAACCTTCTTTGAGCTCCAATATTATACACGTTTCTCTTGGATAGTTCACAAGTATATCAAATTTAACACAGCAAAGTAGCTTCTTAATTTTTATACCCCACATGTGGGTATGGTAGACCCATGTAGGTAGACCCTCATATAACTAGTTTAGGAGTCATTTATAATTCTTCTTTGCTTTTGCCTTTTTTTTTCCTTTTTTGTTTTTTACTTCTTCAATCTCTTTTTTCCTATTCAATTTCTTAAGTCTACCCATTTCTGTCCATTTACATTGCTACCAGTGTAATTTGTTGAACATTATCTCTTGCCTGCTCAACTAGCCTCTGTCCTTTTCCATTTGGGGCCTCCTTCCATTCCTTTCTCATAGAATTAGAGTAATCTTAAATTATAAATCAGATCATGTTACTTTCATGCTTAAAATTGTTCAATGGCTTTCCATTAGAATAAAATTCCCAATTCTTCAAGATCTTGAATGATCTTACCTCTCTCCAGTCTGATTTTATGTCCTTTACACAGTGCTCCAGCTTTTTCAGTTTCCTATATAATTCTTATATAGTTTTTAAAAAAATTCTTTCAAAACCTAACTTTAATGGCATTTTCCTTAGAAAAGTTGTTCCTGGCTCATCATAAGGAAATGATGCCTCACTCATTGCTCCCTGTCACTGTTCCTGTCATCTTTTTCTACAGAAATTACTCAGTATATATGTGTGACATCTGCCTGACTATAAACTTTATGATAGGCATCATGTTCACTATTGAATTTCCTGGACTGAACTCAGGTTTTAGAAAACAGTAGTAGCTCAATAATACTTGTTGAATTAATGAGTGAATTAATGAATGACTCTGAAGGTACCTTTTTTTCTCCACGTGTTGCTTTAAAATGTTTTATTCTCCAATTTTTTTTTAAAAATAGCACAATACACAATTGTATACAAGTTCATCTGAGTTTAACAATGAACATTTGCCACATTAGCTTTATCTTACTTATAAGTGTGTGTATGTATAGAAATTTGTCTATATCTATTTGTTTAAATATATATTAGTATTAGTAGAAGTGAGCCAATTGAAAGGAAGTTGCAGTTATGATGTTAATTTCTAAATAATTCACTTCACCTTCTGTGAACAAGGTCATCTTCTGGTCCAGCATGATATTAGAAAATTTAATATTAATAGTGATATGGCTCTATGTACATTTGATATGGTTTCATGTCATAGTGATATGGTTTTGTTCCCAAGTTGTGCCATAATGTTTTATTTATTTATTTATTTATTTTAGTTGTAGCTGGACACAATGCCTTTGTTTTATTTATTTATTTTTATGTAGTGTTAAGGATCAAACCCAGTGCCTCACACATGCTGGCAAGCACTGTACCACTGAGCCCCACTCTGAGCCCCACTCTGAGCCCCATAGTGTGTATTTTAAAAGCTTTTTTTTCCTCTTTCACTCCAGGATCCATTTAAGGATTTCATATTGTATTTGATTGTCATTCCTTCTATTTTCTTATAATTTAAAATAGTACTCTTGCTATTCACAATGTTTTTCATTGAATTTATATATTTTTAAATGGTCAAGCTCATTCTCTTGCATAATTCCACTATGTGTGTGTCTGTCTGTTCATAGCTAGATTTAGTTTTTTCGTTTTTAGCAAGGCTGGTATGTAGCTGATGAAGTACTTGTCATTGTATTATGTTGGAAGGCTACATAATGTTAGTTTAGCCCATTATTTATGCTGCTAAATTTGATCACTTAGTGAACATATATTTGCCCAAACTTGTTCTCTTTGTAATAAGGTACCTACTTTGACACTTTGCAAATATCCTGTTTACCAACACCTTTTCACACACTGAATTGTGACATCTAATCATGGTCCTTCCTGAATTAATTATTACATTGGTAGTGATTATGTAATTCCCTCTACATTTATTAGCTGCCATTTTTCTATAAAGAACTTTACCATTCCTAACACATACTTCTTTCTTTTCAGTAGATTACATTATTAATTTAATGTATTATCCATTACTATTATTATTTAGACATATTGTTCCAAATTTGGTCAATGAGAGATCCTTCAAAATGGTTACTATAAGATCTTCCGTAGTCTTAGTTATTTGTTCTCTGGCACAAGACTGTCTGTTTTTCCTGGGGAAGAATGATATTTGGAAACCAAAAATCTGGGTGCTAAATGTGCTATCATTATTACTATGTTGACATTGTTTTTTTCAGTGGCCTTTTCAAAAGGATTCATAGCCAGGATGACATTTTATACAAGCAGGCAGGGATGCAAACAAACATATATGTGTATATGTATTTAAGTAACAATTTTTGATACCTTCAGTTCATCACTAAACTTCCATTCCATATTTGTTGCTTTTTTTATCTTACAGTGAGAATCCTGATTCCCAGCTACTTAATATATTTACTCCTTTATACTATCTGAAACATACATAAGCTTACAACAAACTTACTAAGAAAATTTTAAGATTCACAGACATATAAACAAATATATGTAGTTTATAATAAGAGAGACAGACATAGACAAATATAGTATGGTAAGTATAATCAGTGTATGCTTAAGGTTGATGAGTGCCTAGGTGCCAATGAAGACTTATCAGGAGAAGAGATATACTGAATGTGTTAGAGGAGAATAAACACTAATAAGCAAAAGATACTGTCCTATGCTGCTGGTATCTAAAATTCTATTATTTTATGGAAAGACAAGTTGTTGAGAAACTTACTAATAGAATTAATGTTGTGAAGTTATATAGTTAGTATAGCTGATTGCCAAATGAAAAAAGATAGTAACTAACATTTATTTAAATATTCTTCCACACAGATTACATGATTCATCATGTATAATCCTTAATATCCTTTCTGATATCGGTACTGATATTAAGCTCATTTTATTGATAAGGACACAAATTTATAGAGGCAAAATAACCTCCTGAAAGTTACACAGATAAATGTGGTAGAGCCTGTATACAAACTCTTGCACATTTATTCTAGAAACAATGTTCTTAACTATACAAAAATGAACAATAATGACCCCAGGAATCCAGAGGAGAAGAAAAAGTTTACCTAATGAGAATAGTAGCAAATTTGGTAGGTCGTGGCTATCCACAAAAAACACACAATTTCTTCTACTCACACAACATTTTTGATACCACAAATCAATTCTCTTGTGGATGTTGACTAACTGTCTTAAAATTCAATTCTGATACTACCTGGAGTTAGTTTCCTGTTCTATAAGTTAGGGCTCAGTTCTACAATACTGACCCTACTTCAGATGCCAATTATAAGTCCAGGTTTCCTGTATCACTGACTGAGTATGTAAGTCAGGGATTCCTAAACCCCCTTCTAGGATTTGATAATTTGTGAGAATAGCTCACTGAACTCAGGCAAACATTTTACTGATGATTACCAATTTGTTATAAGGGATATTAAAAAGAATACAAATGAGTAGTCAGATGAAGAGGTACATAGGGCAAGATCTCCAGTGCAGGAGGACTTTGGTCCCCATGGAGCTGAGGTTTGCCACTCTCTTCTTAGCCACAAATGCATTAGATACCTGAAAGCTCCTGAAATTTTAGATCTATTTGTCCAAGAGCTATTGTTTTTTTCCCCAAAACTTTTGTAGACCTTAATCTCCAGCCCTCTCACTTCTTTCCTAGAGGTTGGAGCATGGAACAGCAAGTTCTAAGTAGTAACTAGCTGCTCTTTTGGGTGAGCAGCTCCATATCAGGCTATTTAGAAACCTTATCCAACTCTTAGCATGAAGTCAATGTGACTGAAAGGGGCTCCTGTCAACCAGTTATTCCAAGAGTTTTAGGAGCTTTGTGCCAAGAACAAGAGGACACTTCCTGTTATACCACAAATATCATGAAGAATATTTCAAGCATGGGTATTGGCATAAATAAGTATTGACTGGTCGAAGTTTACTTGAGGGAGAGATCAATATATTTCAACTTACTTAGGAGCATTAGGGAAGATCAGGATGGAATGAGGATGGGAGGGGAGCCATCTGTCCAGATCTTTGAAATAATTGTAAGTAATTTGGCTTGATCTTCTAAAGATCTGTTGGAGTTATGGATTAGTTTAGTAATATGGGAGTCAGCATAACTTAATGATTTAGTTCTTGAGCTCCTCTCATTTACCGTCTTTGTAGTATTGAGCAAGTTACTACCACTGGACTCCTTTTTTCTTATGTATAAATTGAGGATGGCAATAATATCTGCCTTACAGAGGTAGTTTATGTAAAGCCTGATATAGAGTAAGCAAGCACTCAACAACTGTTAAATATTATTGAAGTATTTTAAGAAATTTAATCAGAGAACAATGTATAGTAGTCTAGGGTATTAGTTGAGAATGCTCGAAATATAATTGTAAGAGATAAAGGGAAAGGAACGCACAGATGCTAGATATTTTAAATAAATTATATTAATATTTTAAATTTATAGAATATTCTAATATTCTATATCTTAAAAATATGTGGCACTTTGTGCTATTTTATAATATTCATGTGTTCATTATTATATCAGCAGTTAATAGCGGACAACTGTAAGTAACTATAATTTCCAGAACACTTTGACATATATTGTTGAATTTGATTATCAGAACCATTTTTTGAGATATTATTATTTCCTTTTTTGTTGTTGTTTTTTGGTACTGGGGGTTGAACTCAGGGGCACTCCACCATTGAGCCACATCCCCAGTCCCTTTTTGTATTTTATTTAGAGACAGGGTCCCACTGAGTTGCTTAGTGACTTACTATTGCTGAGGCTGGCTTTGAACTCTGAATCCTCCTATCTCAGCCTCCCAAGCTGTTGGAATTATTTTCTTTTTATTTAGCCTCTGAATGGTTTAATTTCACAGAAAATCACATAAGTTCACAAAAGGACCAATTTAAAACTTGACTCTCTACAGCTCTTCTAATGGCTTCTCCATTGTATCACAATATATGATAAACCCAATATTAGTACAGCAAAGAACAAATAGGAAAAACTATTTCTTCTTTGAAAGAGTTAATATGTTAAGTGCTTGCCTTAATGCCAGGAAATAAGTGAGACATGGAAGGGAACAGACTAGTTCAACATCTACTAGTTATCTAAATTATAGATAAACTCAGTGACATTTATTTTGTACAATCTCTGGTAGATCAAAATATCTGGTAGCAATAATTAGCCACTTAAAATATTTTTAACAGAAATTAAGCTCAATAAGCTCTTGCTTTTTGGTACCAAACTATATTTGTATATTCTTGGTGACTATGAAATATTTTAGAATAGAGCTATTTCTTAAGTGTTTTTGAGTAGTATTGATCGTGAAACTTTTTGAAATTTACATCAGGCCAATGGTGGCAGAGTCTGCATAGAACTATGCTTCGTGGTGTTCTGGGAAAAACCTTCCGACTTGTTGGCTATACTATTCAGTATGGCTGTATAGCCCATTGTGCTTTTGAATACGTTGGTGGTGTTGTAATGGTAAGTGTTTTACATTGAAGAATATTCGTTTTAAATATATACTTGTTTTTATTTGGAGGAAAATATGTTCCCTTTCATTTAAATTGAAGATATTTAATGAATAACTTATGAAAGTTAAAACAAAATCTTTTAAAATGTTAGGATAGAAGAGAGTGTTTGTATGGACACTAATATGAATATAAGAGCCTTTAAATGTGTTCTGTATTCTAACAGGCACATAAGGTCTTCTTACTTGACTAATATTATAATAATAATTGTTACCATTTATTGAATGCTATTAACTGTTTCCAAGATATGTTCAATGTTGTGTTCTTATTAACTCATTTAGTCTTTACACTTCTTGGTCTATTTAAATTAAATAGGTCACACAATAAGTAGCAGATAAGGAATTTCAACACGAATTTGTGCAGTTTCCAAAACTCCTACTCAGAACTACTGAAGTTAAGTGTCATTAAAACAAATGATTACTCTGCAAATGTCAATTAGAATGTTAAAGCTGTCTCTTCATCCTCTGACAATGCTTGTTCTCAGTATTACATCATCAATGTGTCCAACTGACTGTTCAAATCCTTTGTCATGTAATTGGAAGAATATTTGACTGGCCTGTCAATAGGTTTTTCTTTTGTTGTTGTTGTTATTTTTTTATATTATGTTTGCACCAACAGATTTACAGTCAAAAACCTCAGGTTGAGTTGGAGTTATGTAAATAAATACATTTAACTGAAATTTCTCTCCTTAATTTTTCAAAGTTACCTTGGTTATTCTAGAAGTAGCAAACAAACTTTCATTGTATTCTTTGTTATTTCTGCCTGAGTAGAAAGTTTTGAATCAAAATTTTTATTTACAAAATAAGTAGGGTAGATGGAGACTGTATTTATATTTTAATAACAGTTATTATACATTTCAGTTTTGAGACATAAATCAAGATTATTATTTTAAGACATGCAAATATGTATATCTTTAAAATACATCTCATTATGCCAGTATTTTTCAATAGAAAATATAAATTTGTCCATCAAATGAGTAATCTATTCTCTTTGAAGAGGAAGAAGGATATTGATTAATTGAAAATATGATTATACCATTTAATAAATTACCACCATAGTTACCGGATGATATTTAACAAATAGCAAGAAAGTGAATCATTAATTTATTCATCCAACAAATATGTACTGAGTATCAACTTTATTCTAAACTCTGTTTTTGGCTTTAGTTAGAGACAAGGAACCTGTCCTCATGGAGCTTACATTGTACAGGGTGGCCAAAATTTGGAAACATGTATAATGTTACTTTGTTCATATATTCTAATGTAATATTGAGAAATAAGTTTTAATATATTTGTGTTTCCAGACTTGTGGCCATGCTAGAGTTAAACTTATTTGGGAACCACCAACTTACCAATCATCCCCCAATCTTGAAGAACATTTACTTGATTTTCTTTCTCTAATAAGCCTGCTTAGATGATTTCTTTCAAATTTTAAGAGGTTTTTAACTCGAATTACAAAATTACTTCTCTTTTTTTAGTGTTCTGGACCATCAATGGAGCCAACAATTCAAAATTCAGATATTGTCTTTGCAGAAAATGTTAGCCGACATTTTTATGGTATCCAAAGGTAAATGTCTGTCATAGATGTATTAAATATACAGTGAGAATACACATACATGTTGTGTTTTTTCTGTAGTTTCTTATCTTTATCTATAAAAAATCTTTTGTAAATAATGAAACTTATGACCAGGTAAGTGAAACTTTGAGTCAAATATTTTCTTATTTTGAGAAATTTTAATAGATTCTCTAAACATGATTAGTCTCTCTGGTCACTGTGTCTCCTCACATTATTGTCCACAATAGCTAGCAATTCCTTTTATCACATACATGTAAGCCTAAGTTTACTTTTTTATTGGGTCTTAAAATGTTTTCATTCAACAACTAAAGACTTATGAACTTTGTTACATATCAAATAAGTGTTCTGGTTAATTATAAAAGCAATTCTGTAGTTCTGTTGATGACAGTCTTATTCTATTTATATAGCCTATAATGATAACTTTTAGATTATATCATTGTATATAGCTGAGAACTAGGAATTTTATCTCTTATTGTTTTCCTGATTAATTATATTAAATTGAATAACTACTTTGCAAATATTATTTGTCACTGAACCTTTTTAAGTCCTAGTATCAAAATTTCCAAACCTTGTAAAAATATTTATTTTAATTCAGTCTAAGAGTATAATTCCTTCTGAATGGATGTCAAATATTAGTAATTTAATGTATTTTCTAAAGCGTACCTCTCTGGTTATTTAAAATTTTGATTCATTTATTTTCATTATTCTGAAAATAATAAATTTATTCCACTTTTTGTCTCAGAAAAACTATAAACTTGACTCTCACTAGCTGATATTTAGCTATGGTATAATAAATGGGCTTAGGCATTCCTCTTTCAGTATTCACCTTTGTTATACCCTACTTTGTATTCTTGGAAAAAAATCATCAAAAAAATAGCGTAAAGCTGCCCTTTCCATTTATTGATATTTCACCAGCCCTAGTTTCTGCAGAAGAAACTAACTTTTAGTCAAGCTATATGATCTGACATGTTTCCTAGGAAATTGTGCAGATATTTTATATATAATAAATTCAAGAAACCCAATGGTAGATATGGGGGTATAAAATAAAACATATGATAGGCCATATTCTAACTCCTCTTTCTTTTTTACTTATTTAAAAATAAGCTAATACAGTCTTTGCATTATGTGGTACCTTAGCCTCATTGTAGCATGAAGACAAGTTTTTATTATATGTTAATGACATGATTTTACTCCTAATCCTTAAGCATTCTTAATGTAGTGCTGAACTTATTGGCTGAATAGTTTCTGAATGCAAGTGCCTCGATGTTATCTTATTTTTATATACTATTTGCATTCAGATAAGTAATACAAATAATTGAATTCAGTAAATTAAGATTCTTTGAGGCTTTCATTTTTATATTCTATTCATCCAGGGGTTCCATTATGTTTCAGGATAGCTCAAAATCTGTCATTCATATAAAACATATCAAAGTAATTTTTAGAGCCAAGGCAATCAGTTGTTAACTTCCACTTTAAAAAATATTGTCCTGTAGAGTAGAGCAAGAGGATTGGTGAGGGAGGAGGGGAGGAAAAGGAAAGGTACTGGGGAATGAGAATGATCAAATTATGTTATGTGTATATATGGATATCATATATTGAATCCCACTATTATGTGTAATTAAAAGGCACAAATAAAAAAAGAACAAAATATTTAATTTCCTGATTCTCTTATTTGTAACATAGAACTCTTAAGATTTCACAGGAATTGAGATATCTTTTTGCCTGTTTCAAAAGGTAGAATAGCCTTCCCTTAGGGATGGATAAAAGTCTGTATGTGTCCTATCTGAAGCACATGAATCTCTTCTTCATCATCTGCACAGAAGACTAATACTTAAGATAGTCTTCTTTTACTGCTTGTTCTTTCAACAAATAGTAAATAAGCACTTAATTTATAAGATGTGCTGTACATTACAAATAAGTGAAGACCAGTGAGCTATTAACATCTTTTCAAAAGCTTGCCATCTAGTAGGATAAAAAGGATAATTAATTAATTAATTAATTGGTACCAGGGATTGAACTCAGGGGCACTTAACTACCGAGCAATATCCCCAGCCCTTTTAGTATTTTATTTTGAGACAGAGTCTTGTAAAGTTGCTTAGCACCTAGCTAAATTGCTGAAACTGGTGTTGAACTTGTAATCCTCCTGCCTCAGCCTCTTGAGTCAGTGGAATTCAAGGCATGTGCTACTGCACCCAGCTAAAAAGAATATTTATAACTACAAATGAGAAAAGAAAATTTAATAGTTCTGTTAGGTTGCTTTTAAAACTTTTTTCTGAGAGCTGAGTCTAAAGGATATGTATTTTGATTAATCTCTACACCCATATCTGCCTAGATTACCAGAAATATATTCCACATTAACAGTGATTTTTGTAAAAGCAGATTGACTAGCCAGGCATAATGGGACAGGGATGCTGAGTCAGGGAGATTGTAAGTTTGAGGCTAGCCTTTATAAATTAGAACTTGTATCAAAATTTCAAAAAATGGTGGGGAGAGGATGTTGTTTAGGAATATAGCTCAGTGGGAGAGTGCCCCTGTGTTTAGTTCTTGGTATTGTAACAAAACAAAAAACAGTTTGAATTATTGAATTATTTCTTTGCCATTTAATTGCACAATATAAGCGTTATCCTGATTATTTTATTAAAGAACTTTAGTTTCATAAAACACACATGGAAAGTTTCTTCCTCCAAAGCTGCCTCAAATCAGCTTTGATTATGTGTTAAAATCTTTGTAAACTTGTTCATTGAAAGAATTCCATTGACATGGTTCTAGGTGTTTGGAAAGAGTTTATTCTATTTTCCAAAGAAGGCAATATCCATTGCCACCAAATTATAGAATTTATTTTTTTGATAAAATTTTCTTTTAACAATAGCCCCAAGTCATGAACATTGTACTATTTCTACATTTTCTGTAAAATTTCTGAGGAAGATGGTGTCTTTTATTTGGTTATGAATTCCTCTTTGATTTAGTTTTTTGGGAAATGTTCATCTTCTACTAAATTTTCTTTTATGAATTATGATTCCTATGTAATTAATCTTAGTTTTTTAATGACTTGCCATCTAGTAGGATAAAAAGGATAATTAATTAATTAAATAATTGGTACCAGGGATTGAACTCAGGGGCACTTAACTATCAAAAAATTATAATGACTTGGCTATCAAAAAATTTAGAATTCATTGTAATACTTATAATATTAGCAATAATTAGGTTTCTGATTTAAGTATAATTTTCCTTTTATTACTATAGCTTTTGTGTGTTAACACAGTTTACATATTTCTCATTTTATGCAGAAAGAATATTGTGTTCTGTTTGGTTGGGGACATTAGTCCTATGTTCTTTGTCTCCAGTTTTTATTTTTTTTATTTTTGGTACAAGGGATTGAACCCAGGGGTGCTTAACTACTGAGCCACATCCCCAGCCTTTTTATGTATTTTATTTAGAGACAGGGTGTCACTGAGTTGCTTAGGATCTCCCTAAATTGCTGAGACTGGTTTTGAGCTTGTGATCCTCCTGCCTCAGTCTCCTGAGCCACTAGGATTACAGGTGTGTGCCATCATGCCCAGTTTTTTTTCTACTTTTTAAGATGTTTATTATTTTGTTACCATGTAGATTATTATTTCTTTCATGAATTATGCTTTCCATGTGATCAGACCTATACTGATTATTTTTATATATGATATTACGTTTTTGAAGCATATAGCTGCTCAGCTCTTAGCATTGTATTTGGTAGTGTCTTTTTTCCCCCCTTCAAATGTAAGTACTTTATACTATATATTGTAAATTATATGGGTTACATAACTTCCATGCTGAGCTCTAGGAAAACATAGATAATGTTTCTACCTTGTCAGTGCTCTGGTATCAGTCAGTGCTGGGAGGTAAAATTAATTAGTTTGGTGGTATTTTTATGGAATTATTTTTCCATTGTTTTGGTTCTAAAAATTTGGATACAGAAATAAAACATAGTTGATGTGGTGCAAAAAGGATAATAATTATAGGAGTTTTAAAAAATGTAGAATCTTCCAAAATTACTAGAAATCACATGAATTTTTCCATTATAATCATTGGATTCTGACTCAAGTCAGTTATAAGGGTTCTCAAAGTTGGTAAATACATGAGAGGGTCAGTAGTAGAGGATAGGGTGTGTCTGTCTCTAAGTTGCCTTATAAAATTATTAAAGCAATACCATGCATGTGTTTGTGCTTAGTATATAATACTGGTATTTCTTTGACCTTTTTTCCCCCCAGAGGTGACATTGTGATTGCAAAAAGCCCGAGTGATCCAAAATCAAATATTTGTAAAAGAGTAATTGGTTTGGAAGGAGACAAAATCCTCACCACTAGTCCATCAGATTTCTTTAAAAGCCATATTTATGTAAGTAATATTTCAATTATGTTATTCATTGGTATCAGAGTTGATTAATATTAACAGAATACAATGAAAAAAAGAAAATAACTTTCATTCGTATTTTAAATATAAGAAAAAATGTTGTGTCCAATCAAATTTAAGTATATCAGGAATAATTTGGCCATTATATTTCATATATTTTAGTTCCTTTTAAAACCCTATGTAAATATCTCAGTTATACTTGTTACAAGCAGAATATACCAATGAATGCTAAATTATTGGACAAATATTTGAGGAGAAATAGGATAGTTGCATAGTCTCAAGAGTATCTCTTCTGGGATACTTAGTAGTAACTTCCAGGGGGAGAAACCTGTCAGATACCACCTGATCAAGGTTAACTTAATCTACATCAAAACATATCAACAAAATGTTGTCCCTGAATTGAAATACCAAGAAGGACATGTGACTTTTGTGATATTCTTACCAAAAAATCAAACAAACAAATCACAAAACCACATTCAAATCACAAGAAAACCTAAATTGAGGGTCATTCTACAGTATACCTGACAAGTGCTTCTCAAAAAGGTCATGGGGCTGAGTTGTGACTCAGTGGTAGAGCACTTGCCTAGCACATGTGAGGCACTGGATTCATCCTCAGCATCACATAAAAAAATAGATAAATAAAATAAAGGTGTTGCGTTCATCTACAACTAAAAAAATCTTTTAAAAATATATCAAGGTCATAAAAAACAAGTAATGACTAAAGAACTGTCATAAATAGGAGGAGACTTAAAATCAATCTGAATTCCTGGCTTAGAAAGTTTTCTACTGATGAATGAATCAGACTAAGGTTCCTATGTTCATATATGAATACATGACCAGTCTAATTCCACATCATATTCAACCACAAGAATGGATCTTAATTAGAATAAGTTATACTCTGTGTATGTGTATCAAAATATATTCTTCTGCCATGTATATCTAAAAAGAACAAATAAAAAACAAATTAATTGTATTGTAAGAAAAAAAAGAGAAAGTTTCCTACTGAGTAATCAGTGGAAAATCTGGCTAAATCAAATAAGGTCTGCAGTTTAATTTTTTTTAAGTCTTTTAAAAGCTTTTAGAATATAAGTTGTATATAAGCCACTTGCCTATTCAGGTAAAAAAAAAAAAGAGTGCAAGAACAACAGAATGAAAGAATGACAAGCAGATATACTGTGGTAGCTTTTTTTTAATCACTCTGATGGCTTCTGTGATTGAACTTATAGGAAGAGTGAGACTTTGTTTACTTAGCTTATATTCTGCATACTTTAATAACTATGACTTAATTTTCTCTTTAAATTTTGCATCGGTATAAAATTATTAATACAGCTGTTATGTTAACTAACTTTACTTCTGCTCATCCCTACTGTAAAGAAATAACTGAAGAGTAAAATTGTATTCAGTGTTAAAAATGTATTTTGAACTATGATAGCCTCTGATTGCCCTTTAAGCTTGATCAGTAGATTGTAAGATAACCTGTTATTTATTATCCATAATAGATGGATGGTATTATGGTATTATTCATATAGTATTATGTAAATATTTTTATGTTATTACCACAATACTAAAATACACAGTAATTGTTAGCTGATGATTATAATGTTGAAGATGATAGTATTAATGTCAGGTGATCTATTTTTCTGCTGTGGCTTTCATCATGAACACTGTATCCTTTTATTTTTCAAAAATGTCACTTTTCTATATGATTTTACCTTCATATAACTATTCTCATAACATGAGATATTCTGTTTACTTCTAAGTTGCTTTAGAAATTATGTACTTAAGATGAAAAATAGCTTTTTTTATTGGTACATAATTATACATAATTGTAGGATTCATGATGCCACATTCATATATGCATATAGTTTGATCAGTCTCATTCCCTAGTATATTCCCTTTCCATCTTCTTCTCCTTCCTTCATGAGCCTTGGTCTGCTCTACTGATCTCCCTTCTATTATTATTGTTAATTATATTTTAATATACCACAATGAATCATTTATATATATCTAACATATATACATATATATGTGAATGATAATGGTGGATGAAATCTACCAAATTATGCTGTCTATATATAAATACGCCACAATAAATCATTCATCTATATACGAATGACACAGATATCTAACATGTATACCTAGCATTATTTGGTGGATTTCAATCCCCAGTATTTCCCCATGCCTTCCTATCCTCTATCCCTCTTGATCCTCTCTTCCTTTTCTTTTTGTGAGATTCCTCCTCTGCCTTTTTTTAATATCCAGAAATAATTTTGTCCAGACAGAACAAAACAATAAAAATAACATCATCTGTGTACTTAAATACCTTTATTGTTATTTTCTTTGTGAGAGTTAGAAAATGTCAGGACAGAATGGTTTAGATAAAGTCTCTACTAAGGAATGAGAGAAGATTCCCAGAGGACTGTGAGATGTAAATTTTTAAAATATTCTATTTAAGGAAGCTGTTCATCAAGTTTTGTATATGTTTAACAAATGGACAAATTAGAGAACACTGCCATTTTGTTCTAAGTTATTCCATTTACTTTCATTGACATTTATTAGTGTATAATACATAATTGAAATAATGTTGGTTGACACTCATTATATACTTACTCTAAACTGTTAAAACTCTTTACAAAGGTTAAATTATTTAATTATTACAATAGCAACCCAATGAGTTAGGTATTAGTATTTGGCTGAAAGGAAAAGTAAACAACAGGGTTGTTAAATAAATCACCCAATTTCAAGCAGTAAGAAGAGTTGGGTTTCAAACACCAGTAGTCTGCCTCCAGAATCTGTACTCCTCACCATGCCATTGCTTCTTCTCCCTGAATATCCCTTATCTAATTATTATTTCTACTCCATTTTATCAAATTGTACTTCCCTTAAAATATATTTGTTTCTGTTATTTCAAAAACAAAGGGATCTAATTCTGATCAGTACCAGTACTGGTTCTGAGACAGCAGATTATAATGTTGAAGATGAAAGTATTACTGTCAGTTTCACTAGGCTGGGTTATTCAAGCAATAAGAATTGTGTAGCTGTTACAGAACCATTTTAGCAAATGTCTCTCATTTTATTAATCACCATTAATAAAGGTGATTTATAACAAAAATTCATTTAAGTTCAGAAAACTCTGAAAAGACATCCAAACTATTTGCAGGATCTGTCTCTCTACAGTGTTCCCTTTTTCAGTTATCACAGAAGCATGCTGGTGCTGCATTTTAAAGTGGGGTTTTCACCTTATTTTAGGAAAAAAAAATGTTATTTTAAAGATGAAGACACTACTATTTAGATCCTCGTTGAGCTGTATAGTAAAGATGATTAATATGAAATGTGTTTTGAATTCCAGGCCAAAAAAAATTATTCTTGTATATAGGTACTTCAGAAAGCAAAACACCAAGATTGTCCTTTGGAGCCTAGACTACAGAGTTTAGCATATGAAATGAAAGAAATAGCATTGTTTGTAAGTTGTCAAAAAAGGATGTAAACAGATCATTGGTTAAGTGGTGTGGAATCATTTCATCATTCCAGAGTTTAAATAGTCTATGCTGCAAGCAACACTTATAAACCAGATTTATTTTTTTATATTAAATATTTAGAGTAGCAGTCTATGTTAAGGTGCTAGTTCAGTTGGTTTGGCTTATTTTGATGTTACTAAGATTAATGATTCTCTCTTTGGGTTATGGGCTGAGTATTGACTACTCAGATGTGAGTTAAGTTCGTAACTCTTAAGATAAATAATATAATCAGCTCAAATATCTTGAATATCTTTCTTTTCTATATATGCTACAGGGATTCCTCACCTTGCTTCTAAAAGCCACTACTTTGCCAAAAAATGATTTAGGCCAGGCGCATGACTTGTAATCCCAGCATTTTGGGAGGCTGAGGCAAGAGGATCACAAGTTTGAAGCCAGCCTCAGTAAGTTAGCAAGGCTATAAGCAAATCAGTGAGATCCTGACTCTAAATAAAATACAAATATAACACCCCACCTCCAGCTGGAGATGTGGCTCAGTAGTTAAGTCCCTCATACCGCAACCCCGCCCCCGCCCCAAAAATATTTAGTGGGAAATTCAGAGCATTGAGCAAATAGGAAATAAAATGAATTGGCATTCTCATACTGGTTTGCTTAGTAGGCAAAAGATAAAGTAAAAACCTGTTTAATTCCCCTAGGGAAGAGAGGGCCAGAATTTAGAAAGTATATAGTAACATTTTATTATAAAGCTAATGGAGAGAAGAACACTTTATAATATTTATGAGGATAATATTTATTGTGTGGTAGAACTGTGATTTTTAGTTAATTCATAATACAACTGTGGAATACTTAGGTATTTTGAAATATAGTAAATCCCTGTCAGCAAATATACTGTAAATTCTCCCCTCTAAACAAGCAAACATGCTAGATACCACATCGTCCTATATGATGAAAGAGATGTATATATTTACTCATCCCACTCTTAAGCCTTATATACTCTCTTAAACTCATACTAGTTAGATTTTGGTCCCCATCACTTTGAATAGTTCTTAGTAAAGTCTCCAATGACTTCTTCATTATCTGTCCAGTGAGCAAATTTTATTCCTCATCTTACTATCTAGTTAGCATTTGAAATCGTTGTTCTTGAAACCTGGTGTTATGATTTGGATATGAGGTGTCCCCTAAAAGCTTACATGTGAGATAATGCAAGGAAATTTAGAGGAGAAATGATTGGGTTGTGAGAGTCTTAACTGGAGGCAGCTGGTGGTGTGGCTATAGAAAATGGTTATTTAGGGGCATGGCTATGGGATATATATTTTGTATCTGGACAGTGGAGTCTCTCTGTTTGCTTCCTGATGATGTGAACTGCTTCTCTGCCACGCTCTCTGCCATGATGTTCTGTCTCACCTTGAGCTCCAAGGAATGAAGCTGGCCTTCTATGGACTAAGACTCTGAAACAGTGAGCCCTAAAATAAACTTTTCCTTATCTACAGTTGTTCTGGCCAGATCTTTTAGTCACAGCAGCAAAAAAGCTGACTAAAACATCTGGTTTCACTTAGTTTTGGGGTACTTCTCTAGGTTTTCTTGCTGTATATTTAACTGCTTCTTCTCAGTTTCCTTTTTTGATTCTTCCCCAGATCCCCAAATTGGAATGACCTCCAAGTGACTAAGTGACTAAGGGAGTAACTAAGGTTTCATATTTTAAACTTCTTCTCTTGTTTATATACATTTACACTTTAGGTGACCTCATCTTGTCTCATGGTTTTAAGTATCATCTAACTTACACTCATATTTATCTTAACTACAGCCTCTTACCTGAATTCAAGAACCATGTATCTAATTTTTTAATATTTGTACTTTAGTGGATAACAGTCATCTCTAACTTCCTATGGGCGTCTCTAACTTAACATGGTCATCTCAAAATTAGAATGTCCAAAACAAAATTCTGATTTTTCTCTTCCATATAGATTCCTTCCATATACTTCCCAATTTAACAGTCTTCTGGTTGTGCAGGCCTTACAGCTTGGACTTGATTCTTTTCCTCTTTTACCATCCACCAAATGCATTAGATAATCATGTGTTTACCTTCTAAATATAATCAGATTCAGACTATGTCTTGTCATGGTCACTCACTGCTGATATCCTGGTAGAAGACCAACTCATCTCTTTTTTTGTTGCAATAATAATTTATAATAATAATAAATAATAATAATTTCTGACTGCTCTCTTTGCTAATCCCTTTCCCATTTTCCTGCTCTCTGCTCCTACTGTTATTAATTGATGTGATCCTTTTTAATGCGGAGGCTTCTTAAGAGCCGTTTTGTCACTCTTATTTTCAAAGATCCATGTGGTTCTGGTTCCCCTTTCACTTGTAATAAAAAAATGTTGGTCTTCAGACAATTAAAAATGTTGTATTCCTCCTGCTGCCTTTCTTGCAATCTAAAGTTTTACTGAAACATAGTTATGTTCATTCACTTACTTATTGTTTGTGTCAGAGTTGAGTAGTTGTGACAAAAATTATATGGTCCACAAGGCTTGGAGTACTTACTGTCTGGTTCTTTACAGAAAAAAAATTTGCTAACCTCTGCTCTAGAATATAAGGTTCTTAATAATAGGGACTTGTTTTGATTTTAGCTGTAAATCATGATTTTGCATCTGTTATTTTAAAAATACTTGAAGGGTAAAAAAAAATGTATATATGAATAGGGTCTGTGTTTTGTTTTTAGTTTCTGTTCTACTTCAGTTTCTTCTTGAAGACTTGCTTCTGAGCACATGAATGGTATTGTGACTTTTCAGAAAGATCGCTGTACCTGTAGCTCACCATACCATATGCTACTCTGATTTGGCTCACCTGCGGTCATTCTAGTCTTCATAGAAGACTTGAAATTTGAGAGACTTCCAGCGACAAAGCTACCTGATCACCTGACATAATGGCAGATGAAAATCAAAGCAAATATTGAAAATATCTCAAAAGAACAGAGTGTACTAGAAGAACAAAGAACTGATCAAATATTTATTTCCCTAAGCAATTCCTATCTGGACTTTTTTTTATTAAGTAGACTAAAATTCATCTTACTATGAATTGACTTTGGGTACTGAACTTATTCTAAAATACATTTTCTTAAAAGATGGTGGGATTGAGCTACGCTGGGCCTATCTTAGTCTCATTTTGGGGAATGTTCCATGCTCTAGAAATGTTTTGGTGGTTTTGCTATGATGAAGGCTAAGTTGCTTTTGTAACATTCAGTGATTACACTCATTAGGTTGTGTGATAATGACAATTTTCTGCATTTCAGTAGAAATGTATGTGCCTTTGAACTTATTTAACTACTATACTATATTGTTCTTTTGAACTTCTAATGGATTGATAGATAAATGGTAGATAAAGTTGTTACTAAAGTTTGTAAACTTCTTTAAGTATACACTTTGGCTTTCCAGTGTCTAATCATTGAAAAATTAAGAATAATTTTTTAATTCTTTCTAACATAACTTTATTTACTGAATTTTAGTTTCTCAAAACTAACTTGTACTGAAAATGGATATATGAATAAAATGTGATTATGGCCATTTTACTATATTCCTATGATTACTGCATAGAGATCTTTTGCTGTTGTTAAAAGAACATGCCAGAAAAATTATGATTTCACATTTACTCTAAAACTTTCAAAAGTATCAGGTTATTTAAGGCTTTTTGGTCGTCCCTTATACCACAGATTTCAGTGTTATACAGAAAAATGAGTGTTCATCAAATGATAGTCTACAACCAGGCTGGAGTGATGATAGGTGGACAGGAAATATAGTATCTTTCTTTGTGAATTATAGGTTACATTAACAACAATATCATTATTGTTATTGACAGAAATGTAAGAAATAGGGACAATTTTTACATTTCAGAAAGAACTGATTAAATGTTCTCAAGATGTACTAAAGATATAATGTTGTTAAAAGTTGGAAGTTGGAAATGCAATAATATGGCGATAATAAGGCTGTTTTATAGTATATTAGAAAATATTTAAATAAAATTGATTGACAACCTGAAAAACAATCTCACTAATTAGACAGCATTAGAAAATGGTCACTCTATAGCTAACACTAATAGTCCTTTAAGGTGTACTGTGTATTTAGGATACAGTTCAAATCCCTGAATAGCCTAATGCTATTTTTCTGTTTGTTTAAGTGTCATTTACCTTAAGTAAAAGTCACAACCATCTGGTCTTCTATTACCACTTGTATTATAAACAGAAAAAGTACTTATGTGTTAGGGAGAGGAATCATCAGATTTGAAAGGGCTTATTATAAGCTGCTGATACACTAAATCCTTATGTCATTTAAGTAGAAGAACTGCCTAATAATGTCACTTATTACAACTAGGATATCTAAACAAGGGACTAGCTTTTTGCAAACTGGAGTGATAAAAACCTGTGCTGCGTATCCATTTCTCAGCAACAGCTCCCAGGATAATCAATCGCAGCATACTGCTAATGCCTTGATTGTAGCTGATGTAGAGGAAATATGTTTACTTTTTTGCTAAAGTGAAGTTCACAGCGGAGATGACATGACTTTTTCATCCTATAGCTAACACAATTCTGAAGATAAATTTGACTTATTGTTTACTAATCTGAGGTGTTTTCATTAAGATATTAACACTAAGAATGTTCTTTGAGGCCCCTAAATTCAAACATTTTTTGATGTGTTCTCAGAACATTTTCATAATAATTTGAGGTTTCTTTAATAATATGTAGTTTATAGAATTTTATAGTACTATTTTATTTTTGTATGTTTGAAAATATGTGTATGTATATATGAAGATCAACATTTCTACTAAGAGAGTAACAAATTACCTGAAATTAATGTTTCACCTACAAATATTTCAACCAAAGTTGGAAAGTCAGAGCAACAGGTGCAAATCTAGGGAGGCAGAATGCAATTCTGCAAAATATATATATTTATTTTTATTTTAACTTATGTGAGACCCCTTTATTTTAAGTTTGCCTAAAACTAATTGAGAGAAATGAAGAAAGACTAAAATTGTAACACTGCTGTTTAACATAGGCATCTGACCTGACTCCAAACTCCATTAGTAGTAAAGAGAATACATTCCAGGTGTCATGTGGCTTCCTAATCTGATATAATCATCTTTACTAGGTCTGCTGGAGAAGCTGCTGTTGACTCGGTGGAAGATGTTCAAATGTCTTGGAATAAGCAGCTAAATTAAATTCTGTGTTATCATGTTTGTTAATTAAAATTTGACAAAATTAACTGTAGTTTCCATGACCTGTTCAGTTTTAGCTCATAACACTATTCTTACTTTACCAAGCCCATCTTTCCCATAAAATAAGAATAGAAAAGAAGGCTTCATATTTTTTAAAAGCAGGTATGCATGTTATAAAACTATTGCAGATATTAACTAACAAGAAATCACTGGCATTACAAGTCATTTACTGCCAACCCAGAGATTATTTTCCTTCCGGGTTAGGATTTTCTTAAGTACTTTAAGAGATGGTACGAATCACTTCATATGGCACAACTACTGCTTGCGTCCCACCAAACACACACGCAGAACCAACAGGGAAAGGAGACTAAGCAATATTTAAGGATATATAACTATAGATGTGAATAATTTAAAGTTCTGATATGTAATTTGAAAATTTCACCTACTTCATACCTGTACATTAAGTGTATAAATTTCTAAATTCATAAGTGTTTAAGAAATCTGGGTTGTCTGAAGAGACTTGAAATTTGACCAGACTTCCCTATTTTAAGAAAATCAAAATAAGTCTAGGGACATAGACTGATAAGGACTTCTGGCCCCTAACCAGTCCCAATATTGAGGCATCTTCCTTAATAAGGCCACGTTAGGAGCAGCCAGACCACTGGACTTGTGAGAGGAGGGTAACAGGGAGGGATGGGAAAAAAATACTTAAATGGCCTTCAAGAGACTATACAAATAGGCCACATTTGTCAGACATTAACCTCTCAACTTTTTAAAAATTTCTATGTGTATTCATTAATTCCAAAACATTTATTAAGCATGTACTTCAGGGTCAGCATGTGAGGTTCTTTCCCTCAGTGATATCCAACAGAACTTTTTGAAATAATGAAGATATTCTGTATCTGCAGTGTACAGTAATGGTAGCCACTAGGCACATACTGCTCTTGGCCCGTACTGTGGATGAGGAACTGAATTCTCAACTTTAATTCTAAAATATAAAAAGTCACAGGTGTGACTATTGGCCACTGTATTGGACAGTACAACTTTAGAAGTTTGCAGTCAAGTTGGAAGAGCAAGGAATTACAATATGGTATAATCGTATTGTGTATAGAGAGCTATGATAAACACCAGGATGTTTTTCCAGAGTGGAGTTAGATAAAATCATTCCAAACAAGGGAGGTGAAATCTGAATTAAAGCTTAAAGAATAAGTAGAGTTAGCTAAAGCAAGCAGCATATTTCTGAAGACCTAAAAGTGAGAATGTAGTGATCTACTTTGGGGACCTGCCAAATATAAGCTCCTATGTGTGGAACATATTTTGGATGGAGTGGACAGCAAAAGAGATAAAAAATATAAGGTAAACACAGTTACTTGTATGGCTCAAGCAGGGGGAGAATATCATCAGGCATAGTTTTAATTTAAGTGATCACTCTGATATTAATGTAGACCAATAGAGGATGGTTTGGAGTAGAAGACCCTGGAGGCACAGAGCCCAGTTAATAGGCTGTGAATGATGCATAACTGAGATAATAACATCATGAATAGAAGGAAGTAGGAAGATTACAGGAAAGATTAAAGAACTCTCTAGATGAGATTGGTTCCTGGAAGAAAGGGATACTGGAAGGGCTTAAAAATGACACCCACATTATTAGCTTTAGCAACAGAGGGAGGTGGTTCAATAGAAGAGGGAAAATTTAGGAAATGAAAAGAAGATACATTCAATTTTGGAAAAGTTAGAACTCCTAAAAGCATAAGCTAGATTGTATTTTAATTAAATTATTTGAGCAAGTGGCGAAAAACATTGTCTTCCCAAAATGATACCTAGATGCTTTGCTATTCCTTTCTTGATGTCTGTAATTTGGTTTTATGATCCCACAGTCAAAACAATGTTTTGATGCTTTCAGCCCAAGGACATCAATCTTAGCTTTTTAAAATTTTCATCTACTTTCTTTGTGCATCATCACAAAAAATGTCGTCTGCCATTCACCTGCTTAATTTGCAATTTTGTATTCACAAAGCTCCATTTCATCCTAAATAATTTGCAGGAATTGGAGCATTGGAATTTTGTTTTGATGAATAAAACACATGTAGAAATATCAAAGAAATACGTACAAAAATGCCTTTTTTATTAAAAAAAAAAAGTATCCATAACATCAAGTACAAAGAGCCCTACCTACTTAATTTTAATCATTTCCTTTTTTTCAGTATAGACTTTTTTTTTTATTGGTGACCTATTTCTAATACTGTTTCAGACATAAATCTGTTTTCAGATCACTTTATATTGAGCAGTTACGCAAAGGGACAATAAGATATTGAAAAGAATTATAGAGATTAATCCATAGCAATAAATCTGTATAGGGATGGTTTCAAACTTTGGGAAGAGATATGCCAAATGTCAGGAAGAAACTTTAGGTACAGATATATCAGTACATATTTTTATAGTATGCATTTGATTTACCTACTATTTTGGATTATTTTTTTAATCAAGTGTCATGAACATTTATTTCTTAAACAAAATATTTTTTAATCCAATGTTTTTGAGTCAACATATATATAAAGTTATATTTATTTGGAAACTATTAGCATAACAGTGAACAGTGACTTAAAGTCAGAGACATGAAAATTGCCTATGAATCTTCACACAAAGCAATTATTACCAGATAACCAGGAAATTATATCTAACAACTTAGATCCTAACATGAAAGATCCTACTTACTTAGGTATTTTAATAGTATTTAATTACATTATAGGAATTTGTAGTTAAGGTGTAAGACATTTTTTTCCCACTTAAAATAATAAGAAAAATACTCCCATTGGTGTGATGCTGGAAAAAGTATATTTTATATTAAATATCTGTTAATCCTCTATTTACATCTTTAAAATTTGCCATTTACATGATTATATCAATTGTACCAGAGTTTCTCAATACTTACTTTTTCTTCTCAACCTCCTTCTCCTCCTTCTTCTAAGTTTCCAAATAAGAGAGAATTTGAATTGTGATAGTTGAATTTCTCTACCTGTTTACATTGCTGAACATAATGTCTTCCAATTCCATTTGTTTTCCCATAAATTACAGAATTTCTTTCTTATTTATGACTGAATAATATTTCATTATGTACATATACCTCATTTAAAAAATTCATTCACCTGATGATAAGCACTTGGGAAGACTCTTGGCTTTGTGTAAATAAAGCCACAATAAAAATTGGTATGAAGGTAACTCTATACAACTTCATTTCATTCAGATATATGCTAAAGAGTAGTACAGCTGGATCATTTGGCATTGAACTATTTTTTTGAGAACCAGATGTTATTTTTCATTAGAGCCAAACTTATTATTTTAATACTTACCACTATGTTTAACTATACTCTGAAATACCCTGTGTTGCATTTAGACTCATCTTTTGTAATGAGAACAAGGGTATTTCAAGCTATATTAAAATGAAAATGCAGACTTAGACTGAGAGTATAAAACACTTCTAAGTACTAATCCCAAAACAGAGCAGGCATTATTGTATTTAAAAATACAACAAAAGTAAGAAGATAAACATCATTGTTTAAGAAGGGGATTTCAGAATTATATGGCTTCCATACCAACCCTTTTCCCCTTCTTCCACCTCCTTGCTGAAATTGGTAAATGTTTCTGAAGCTGATAATTCATAAGGAAGGGCCTAAGCATTCTATATTTAAGAAACATTGACAATGATGCCTGTTAAAAGAATAAAAATGTCTTTACTATCAACCTTGGATGGTCTGATCTTAGAGACTGAATTTCATTAAATCAATTTCCATAATAGGCACTTATTCACAATTGATGCATATTTTTAATTACTCTAGATTCAGTTCAAAGACTTGGCTAGAACCAGAGCTACATGATTAAATACAGTATAAAAGAAAATAACCAAAAACATAAAATAAAATTGCAAAGCACAGTTCAATTTTCAGAGAATGGGTAGATTGCTTAGGAAGTAGGAAAAAAGCAAGACTAGCAGGCCTCATTCACACCAGCAGCTGGGATAACTGCTAGTATGAGCTCTTACTGACTACCCAAGAGATGCCGAGAGGCCGATGTGTTACTTCATTTGGTTTTCACGATAATCTGTAAGATATTTTTCTCACTTGTATAGATGAGATTTAAATGGGTATTTAACTAGTAGGTTGGAGAGCTGCATTTGGGACTTGGGACTGTGATTCTGTGGACTGTATTTTTAACCATTATCTTAACCCATCATAGATCAGTACTCTGGCTGGATGGAAGTACTGAGTACTTAAAGGGGATAAGATGAAGGAGCTTAGTTTGTTAAAGCTGTGCGAATAAGCAAGTCAAGTCTTAAAATTTAAGCTTTAAACTTAATAATGAAAGAGAACTTTTACTGAAGTATATCCCCCAATCATAGTCTAGATCTGTAGTTGCCCAACAAAACTTTTGTGTAAATTCCTCTCTGATGATGACTGATTTTGAAACTAAGGTGACACCATTTTTAAATAGATAAGGGGAATAACAGTCGGCAAGAATGACATGAGTAGGATCACATTATCAGACAGAATTCAAAAGGGAATAAAAACAAGCAGGACTGCATAGGAATAGTACCCACTGAAATGATCAATTTATTAACTATTCCATAACTGGTCCTTAAAAATGTAATATTTTAATCATGTGTCAAGCATATGGAAGCACTTCTCTCAGGTCTCCAAATATACCACTGCCTCAGTTAACTGAGACAGAATAGATAAGAAGTAATAGCAAGAAGAGTGTCAATGAAAATATAATATGTAGTGAAATTTGTCCTTGAGTTTACTTTCAGAGATTCCTGTAACTGGCACTTGAGACACTCTCATTTTTTTTTTTTTTAAAGAGAGAGTGAGAGAGGAGAGAGGAGAGAGAGAGAGAGAGAGAGAGAGAGAGAGAGAGAATTTTTGATATTTATTTTTTAGTTCTCGGCGGACACAACATCTTTGTTTGTATGTGGTGCTGAGGATCGAACCCGGGCCGCACGCATGCCAGGCGAGCGCGCTACCGCTTGAGCCACATCCCCAGCCCGAGACACTCTCATTTTTTAAAACTAAATTTTAATAATGTTTTCTAAGCTTTGTATTCCAAAAAGTTCTTCTAATTTACTGCCTCCAGGGATTTAGTTCTTCTCTTTTTTATGTGTTTTTGTTTACAAGCTTTTGCTCTTATTGGAAGGGTAAATTCTAAAATTATTTATGGGTGTTTCTAATTTCACTGTTACCCAAGTCAAATACTAAACTTAAAGCAATCCCATTAGAATAGTTTTATTAATAAATCACTTCATTTTCCAAATACTAGTCCGTGTGCATGGGGTCTTACCATGGTCACATTTTGTTTATATATGTCATGATTAAACAGAATATGCATTAGCTTATTACTATAGTGGAATAGTAATTTTACTTAATACTACATACTTGGAAAATAATAACATAAAAAAACAATTATATGGGTATTAATTGTTAGAATACAGTAACATCTTATGAATGTACATTCTTCATACAGATATTTTCCTCAGGCAAGGAAATTGTACATTGTATATTTCAGATCATTTCTTTATACACAAAATCTTTAAAATATGTGTATAAAATGAAGTACTTTTGACTGAAGTGTCATTGATAGATCACTTCCATTTGCTTTTGCCGAAAAGCAGCAACAAGGCTTTATCTGAACACTTTCATGGAATGTGTATGCCTGTTTTTCCTATGCATTACAGGAAAAGGAAAAACTAATCATGTAAAAAAGGATTCTGAAAAGTTTTTCTTGTATGATTTGTGTTTCCTTCATGACTACCTTTCCCTTTTCTTCTGCAGTTGGTTTAAGAGTCAGATACAGCCAGTGCACATCTACCTTTGCTAGTTATAAATTATAAAATATTTGGCAAATAAAGGGTTGATTAAAAATCAGTCTTTCCTTAGGATTTTATGTGTTTTGAAATACTTGAAAGGCCAAATACACAAATATCTTACATTTAGTCAGAACTTTTTCTTAATTAGGTGCTTTTTGGTTAATCAAATAAATGAATTTGATTCTAGTTTAGTAAATGTGTTATTTGATATTGTGGACACTTTCATCAGATTTCATTTGAATCAAGAAAGGTAACACCTGTGAGTTTCCTCACAAAAGACTCTTTTGTTAAATGGACTCCTGCAGGCCATGAGGCAATTACATTTGTTGCTTGTATTTTAAAAAGAGGCACTTTAGACTTCAGTAAACATAGCTGAGAACTAGAAGCTGGATTCTTTTGTCCAGTCCTAAGATTACGTTTTATCATAGGTCAGGAAGTAAACCTCTGACACAGAAATGGAAAAATTGAATCATTTAGGTGTTTAATGTTTTAAATTTTAGCTCTAAAGTTAGCTATATCTGAGACAACAGGAAAATTCAGATTTGGCATTCATTGAAAACATTCATATATTCTTATTCAGACTTATGCATTTGTTCAAAATGACATGGTAGATTTATAAGTTGTAAATAACAATTTTTGATTATAAGTAACATGAACAAAAGACACAGATTTAGGAATTTCCCTTTTGAGCCCTTTGCAAAACACGTATTTATTGTAGTGCATTTTAGCCTAGTTACAGCTTTTTAAAAAGAACATTTTAATGTACCCTCCTATTCTGTTCAAATTTTATTATAATATTGCTATGCAGTTCTCCTTTTTTTTCTTGTCTAGCTTGAATTTTCAACTTAATCTAACAGACAAGCTAGAAGGGAAAAGTTTTCTTTTGTTCCTGGCATTACTTTATATAAAGTCACCAGTTTTGCACTTTAGACTTAAGCCAAAAACTTTATTTTGTTTTGTGTATGAAAAATTGAGTTCTCTACTAGACTGATATTTTAGAGATTTAGTGAAGATATTGCTAACTGTAGTCATGTACTTTTTCTTTACTAAGAAGCAAAGCCTAGTATATGTATGGATTGGAAATTAGGTCACTCTCTTTCCATACTACCAAAGAGCGAAAAGAAAGAAAATTCCATAAAGTTCCTCCTAGCTTTCTATTACATTATGATGAGAAATATTCCCGTGTCCCTTTTTTAAAAAAAATACAGGTATCATTGAAAAGGTTAAGCATTTTAAGATACACATGTTCATATCTGTGTGTGTTGTTTGTATGTATACACTTTAAATTGTACAAATATGTACTATATCATAAAAATGTAAATTTTGTAACATTATTTTTATCTTTATACCCAGTGTCTTTCAACTTAATTGACTGCATCATAAACATATTTCCATATATTTGATTTTGTTTTTTAATCACTGTCTGTTGTATCAATGAACTACATTCAACTTCTGCCTAATGAAGAACATTTATACTATTGCTATTTTGAGGTGCAGACAGTACTATAATGAATTTGCTTCTTAGTACACAGTTGCATACTGAGTTTGGCATATTTTTTCTGGACATTTTGGTAGGGAAAGGTAAAACAAAACCTGTAGGAAGTAGAAATGCCAAAGCACATTTCACATCAAAAAGTTTAGTCTTCAGAAAAATGATTCTCTTTTACATATTATAAAGTAAGCTTTTTTTTTTTTAAAGGCTTTAAAAATTAGGTAATTTAAACACCTGCTTGTGGCAATGACAGACTATCTGGTGATGAACTTGCCCTCCTGCTCCATAGAAAACTGGATGATGTCTGTGGAACAAATATTTCCCATACATTGCACAGTAGGTAGTATGATGCTGTGATCCCTGAGAGAAAAAGATGAAGTACACATAAACTTGCCCCAACTTCTATTTGAAAGTAGTTTTCCAATCACAGTGCAAGCAGAGGAAATTAAGTCAAAGCACACATTTAATTGTTCAGTTGAGGAGACAGATAATGAGGACCAGGGATCCTTAAGTGGTTAAAATTTATGGATCAGACTACCAGGACTGATCAGAGCTACAAAAAAATCTCCACAGCTCTACACTGATATTCCATGGTTTGGGGCTGAATACTAAATTGTACTTGCCTGTGATAAAATTTGAGACCACCAACCTATAAACCTTACATTCCCAGAACTCACATAGGCCTGAAATATATTTGAGTTCTCACCAGCTATTGATTGTTGATAGGTAAGAATTCAGTAAAGACCCTAGAAGGATGATTCCTTAATAGTACAGCTAAATGAGACACAATCTAACAAACTTAAAAATCAGGGTTGAGGGGAACATAAGACAACAAAATCCACTCAACTAGTGAATGTTTAGCTAAATCACAAATTACTATGTGAAGAAGCAGGAAAATGCAACTCATATCCAGAAGTAAATTAATTAAATAGACCCATAAATGACAGAGATGATGGAATTAGCAGATAAGCATTGTAAAACACCAGTTCTAAAACTTTCAAGGATATAGAGGAAAAAGATGAAACAATGAGGAAAGATGGTAAATATAAGATAGAACCAAATGAAATTATTGCAGTTTGAGAATACATTATGAGATAGTCTTTACAGCAGATTAGAAACTGCAAAAGAAAAGATATTTGAATTTGAAGATAGCAATGAAAATTATACGAACTGAAGGAAGAAAAGCGTATAGGGAAAAAGTGAATAGCCTAGGTAACTCATAAGATAGTATTAAAACAGATGAACAAATATGTTGTGGAAATTCTAAGGTAATGGGTGAAAACAAAGTAATCTATATTTTCCCCCCACATTTGAACAAAACTATAAACTAGGAATCAAAGAAGTTTAAAGCCAGGCACAGTGGTACACTGCTCTATCCCAGCTCCTGGGAGACTGAGACAGGAGGATCACAGGTTTGGGACCAAACCTGAGCAATCTCAAAACTAAAAGGGCCAGGGATGTAGCTTAGTGGCATTGGCCTAGCATGGCCCTAGGTTTAATCTTCAGTGAATGGTTAGGAGGGAGGAAAGAAAGGAAGAAGGGAAAACAAGTTCAGGTAAAAATATATACAAAAAAAAAATCAAACCAGGGAACATCATGATCAAATTGCGGAGAGGGGCAGGGGGCACAACACTATAAGACTTGAGAACAAGGAATCTCTACTGTCTATCCTCATAAATACAGAAAGACAGAAGACAATGAATTGATGCATGGGAGAAAATAACTTTCAATCTAGAATTCTATATCCTGTGAAAATATCTCTGAAAAATAGGATGAAGGAAAGGTATTTTCACAGAAAAATTCCAGAGAAATTTTAAGGCAGGTAAGAAATTCATTGCCAGCAGATAGCTGTACATTATAAGAAATGTTAAAGGATGTTCCTCAAACTGAAAGGCAATGATAGGAGATGGAAGTTTCAAGTCATAACAGAATAGAGAACATCAGAAATACTAATGCTAAATGTCTGGTTAAATATAAGTTTTTATTTCTTACTATGCTAGGGTTGAACCCTGGTCCTTGCATATGCTAAGCAAGTGTTCTACCTACTGAGCCACATTGCTGGCCCTTTCGTTTTGTTTTCATATGAACTTAATGCTTGGCTAGTTAGACCTCATCACACTGAAATCATACGCAACTTTTTTTTTGTGTGTGTGGTGCTGGATATAAAACCTCGGGGTCTTGTGTAACTGCTCTACTACTAAGCCATATCCCAGCCTGTTTTTGTCTCTAAATTCTTTAAATACTGTTTTAAACAAACAACAGTGATAATTTATTGTGGGACTTGTTGTGAATGTCTAGTGCGTTCGGGTCCCTGGGTAAGGGTCGCGAAATCACCAGGACACAGGGGATGCAGAGCCAAGGCAGCAATTGCAACTGCATGCTGAGCTTTATTTGCATGTTTCTTTTATATTCTTCTTCTAACAAAGCAAGCAATTCTTCAATAACACTTCACCCACATAGCCCAAGTATCATGCCTCAGCGGGTACACAGAGCTAAATTCAAGTTGTTCCTGTTCTTTTTGATAAGTACCCTCCCAAAGTTCTTTGTAGACATTATCTAATCCCCGAATGTACTGTTCCCAGGTCCAGTATGCAGGAAGCTTCTTCCTCTAGGCCAAACCATGCAGAAGCTTGTGTCTTGTGATAAGGGGAAAAGGACCTTTCCTTCTCCTAGCGAGGCATGCCTTCAGCTGACCTAAATCACAGCCACAGCTTCTTGCAAAGTGTCAGGCTGAGGGAGCTAAACTCTGCACACTTAAACCCCAACACTTGTAACATGGGTAGAAGCAAAAATGTTTGGCAAGTAGAGCACAAACACCAGGGGACATAGATAGGGATGAAATTATAGTCATTGCTATTGTCCATGGGGGATTGATTCTAGAACCTCCCACAGACATGAAAATCTTTGGGTGGTCTTTGTGAAATACAGTGTTGTATCTGCATATAACCTACATGTTTTCTTCCTTAAACTTTAAGTGATTCCTACATTGTGATACCTATTATTTAAGTGCAATGTCAATAGTTATGCTGTATTGCCTAGGGAATGACAAGGAAAAAAAATCAGTATATGTTTGGTATAGATGCAAATTTTTTTTCCAAAATATTTTCAACCTCCAATTGGTTGAATCCACATATGCAGAACTCTGGATACAGAGGAACAACTGTATATTGTAAAATCCTTATATCTTACATGAAGCAATATGATATGTGAAGGTAATGACACCTCATGTGAAAATGGACTGTGATTAAAGATTTGTGCTGTTCTAAACCCTAGAGCAGTAACTTCAGAAATAAGATGCATATTCTGCCAACAGAAGAAATAAAATGGAATTCAAAATATACCCAATCAAAAAGAAAGAATGAGATTAGGAACAAAAATCAGATGCAATGGATACCTCACAAAATAGAGCTTATATATATACATAAAGCTAGAACTAAATCTTGTAGAAGAAATGTAGTGTACTCACAAATTGGGAGCAAGTAAAGATTTCTTAGGACACCAAAATATGGAAGATAATAGGAAAAAGATTATGAATTGGCCCTCAGAAACATTAAAAATGTTTATCAAAAAAGTCATTTAAGGTGCTAGGGTTACAGCTAAGTGATAGAGCACTTGCCTAGCATGTGTGAAGCACTGGGTTCAATTCTGAGCACTATGTAAAAATAAATAAATAAAATAAAGGTACTGTGTCCAGCTATAACAAAAAAGTCATTTAAGAAATAAATCCGGACTGGGAGAAAATATTTGCAATTACTGTCCTAGGACTTGTATCCATGGTTTTATAAGGAACTCTTACAACAAGATGATAAATAACTCACTTTTAAAATGGCCAAAATATTTTAATGCACTTTACAATTGATGCACTAATAAGCATAAAAAAGTGTTTATCAAAGAAGTGCAAATTAATACCACAAGTAATACCCTTTGCCTACTAGAATAGCAAAAATTTTTTTAAATCACCACAGAGATGCAACAACAGGAATACAGCCAAACATTGCTTTAGGGAATATAAAATAATATGATTTTGAAAAAGTTTCATAGTTTCTTTTAAGGTAAAACTTATATATGCTAATAACCCAGAAATTATACCCCTATTTACTGAAAAGAAATAGACTTGTATGTGCATGTTCATAGGGCTTTATTTATAACAACCCCCAATTACAAACAACCCAAACAACCACCAACAACATTGCAGTTTGCAGTGCAGTACTATTCAGCTGTAAAAAAAGAGCCAATGACAGACACATTCGGACTGGATTAATCATAAAATATTGCCGGGTGAAAGAAGCCTGACACAAAATATATACTTTGCAAGTCCATTTAATGGAATTCAGAAACATGCAAACTAGTCTCTAATATCAAAGAAGTCTAGTTGTCTGAGCCTGGGTGTGGAGTTGGGAAGCTAATTACAAAGGAACAGAAGGAAACATTTTGATATAATAGAAATATTCTGTATCTTCTTCCCAATGAGGTGGTAGTTACCAGGGTGTGTACATATTGTGTTCAAATTTAAAATGGGGTGCATTTTACTGTATATAAAAGTGTACTTGTGTGAAATTGACTCTTAAAGTGAAAGCATACACTCTTCTCCTTAGTGCCCAAAAGTTATATATTTCAAAAGTAGGATGATTTCAAACATGATGAATTTGCTACAGTAGACCATAATTGAAAAATCAGCGAAAGTGACTACTTTGATTTTTAAAGATCTGCATTTGGTTGTTTTCCTATTTAAAGAGAAGGTTTTTTTATGTGATTTTTTTTTACTTTTTACTTTTAAATTTTAATTTGCTATATATGACAGCAGAATGCATTATAATTCATATTGCACATATAGAGCACAATTTCTCATATCTCTGGTTGTACGCAAAGTAGAGTCACACCATTCGTGAGTATAAAATCATGGCATTTGCAGGTAAATGGATGGTTGGAGAATATAATGCTAAGTTAGCCAGTCCCCCCAAAATGCAATCTCTTTTATCAAAACCAATAGAAATAGTGAAAATAAATGGAGTTGGAGAATATAATGCTAAGTGAAGTTAGCCAGTCCTAAAAAAACAAATACCAAATGTTTTCTCTGATTTAAAGATCATGATTCATAATGTGGTTGGGTTGGGGGTATGGGAGAATTAGATGAACTCTAGATAGGGCAAACGGGAGGGAGGAATGGGGAGGCGGTATGGGGGTAGTAAAGAGAAATTCTTGTTAGATGAAAGGTAATATCAGTGATCAGGTTGTTTTCTTGTTCTTGGTTTGTGTACTTAACATGAAGTGTTAAGTCCATGAGATGTATCATTCCTTTACTATAAATGGAGGCATGGTGTTGTAGTACCATGTATGAGCTTCAGAGGAGCAGATATATCATGTCACATATTTGAACCTATTTCTTCTATAAAACATCAGTAACAGCATTTCACAGGCTGTTTTAAGGATCCAATAAAATTAACTAAAAAATCCACATGTGGATGCTGATTTTACTCCTCCTCCCCTTGGTACCAACCCTGGCAATTAAGGACTAGATATAGAGAGCGTGGGTCACTTTCCTCCCCAAGGTTCCTGGTGATAAGTTCTGGGCTTCTTTCAGAAGATTCCTGTATTATTAATCTTACTGAGATACTTCAGTATTTTATTTCAATAATTTAAAAGAAACTTACCATAACTATCACAAAAGTAATCTTGGGTTTTATGCATGGTAGGCAAGTGCTTTACTACTGAGCTACATTCCAGCCCCTTACATCAACAGAAATTTAAAATATTCTAAACCATGTACAATGCGTCTGTCAGGATACATTCCAAAAGGATATTTAAATATAAAAAATGAACCATGAAAATCTTTCTAACTATGATTCAAAATCCAGAAGTCATAAAAGCAAAGATTAATAAGACAAATGACAAACTGGGAATAAGTATTTGTCATTTTTATCTCAAAGGGCTAATCTTCATAATATTTTAAGAGCTCCTTTGAAAGGAGGAAAGAGATCATCAACCCAATAGACAGAGGGCAGAAGACATGCAAAGAGAGATCATAGAAAAGGAATTCTATATATGGCTTTTAAACACATGAAGAGATTCAGCCTCATTCATAATAAGACAAAAGCAAATGAAGACACAAAGGTACCATTTTTTACAATCTGGCTGGCAAAAATTTAATAATTTTTGGTATTATGAAAGTAATGGTAATGAAAGTAATACTCAAAATAATTAAAATCATGACATTACTACCTATTGACTTAATTTCTCATAAAATAGTGAAGACTTAGATAAAAACCAAGCAAGTAAAAAGATCATAATCCATGGCCTCAAGCAAGGCTGACTACATGATTTGTACCCTAAATAATCAGAGAATTTTGTATAGGCAGATAAGTTTGGGGAAAACTTCAGGGAGTGATCAATGTATAAACCATGGATCCTGGTTTATGGTCAGAGGGATAGAAATCTCCTTAGATTTTTGGCATGTTGCCTTATTAGTATGTGGAATGTTTTTGTTTTGCTTATAATAGTGCCCCTTTTTTATTCATACCTATCACATATTTTTAAAACTCAGGAACAAGCATTTTGAGCAATTATGGAAATTTAAACACAAAAAAAATCCTCACCTTATGTCTTTTCCCAATTTAATACTTGAGAATGTTGGTTATGTATGGCTTTTCCAACTTCACTATTTTGTTTTCAGTTTATACTCATTTTTCTTCTTAATGTTAATGTTTCTCTGTACTTGTCTATTTTATTGAATTGGTAGGAACTAACCTTGCTTATTGGCCCTAGGATTTGTAACTAGTTTCATTAATAAAAATGAGTGATCTTAGACTCTGATTTTTTTTTATCATTTTGATGTATATATTTCCAATCTGGCTTTTGTACACATAAATACACTTGGGTTTTCTCTGATACTCTTTTAGTAAACATATCCACTTTTACAAAATAGATTTAACATTTTAGTGCTAAATGTGAAGTGCTGCATGCAAATTATTAAAGGTTTCTGGGCAAATACTCGTATCTGATACATGCCATTTCGGAATCAGAATCTCTTTAAAGTAAAATTAAAATTTCATGCTTGCGTAATTTTTTTTCAAAAATATGATTCATCATTCTAAAAAATGCAGTCTCTTTTATCAAAACCAATTGAAATAGTGAAAATAAATTCCTTCCCAATAGATCATTTTCTGGTGAATGATTAAACTTTCTTGGGTAACAAAAACTATAAAATAACAGCTTGGCAAAGGCAATTTTAAAGACTGTTTCTAGAGAGTAATTTTTTAAGTTTAAATTGAACAGATAATAGTAAATGGTAGGCAAATATCTCATATTGCAGAAGGCATTTTTTAAAGTAATGTATTTTGTTTTAACTATATTGATCATCATTGAATAAAAATTCAAACTTATTTAATACCAGTTAATACCCAGAACATATGAGAGAGTTTTTTCATTTAGTAGAAGGTCACCATCATTCATTTTACAACTGATGATTTTATAATAGGTCCTTCTGGTTCTTGATGGTCATTATCAAAGTATAATGCATTGAAGATATGGCCTGTACAAAAGCAGAACAGGGATCTTAATTAGAATTCTGACAAGCCCACTCCAATAAAATGATGAGATTATTTGTAATTGATGTCACAATCAATTACCATTTAGTTCATCATGAGCATTCTAATAGGTCTGGCCTTGGTATTGGCCCCAGGATGTTGCTGAGTGAGTGGCTGCCCTGCTTATGCTGTTATTGAGACAGGAGGGCACATTTTCAGTCAGTATCCTAATGACCTCTTTTGAAGTCTATTAAATTAATGACCCTGTCACAGTTTTGATCTCTTGTAACCTCAGTTTGGGTTTGTATAACAAATTACTGTTTGAGAACAGTATGATTATAAAAAAGACAGGTCTTTTAAGAAATTGGAACATTTGGTATTTATTTTATTGTGTAGGAAATAGAAGCAAAAATGCAACTTAGGATTTGTATGTATTTTAAAAGAAACTTTAGGATATTTCTCCCTATTCCAAGTGACATACTTCTTAAAGATAGTACCTGAATTAGATTTTATTGTTTCTCAAGGGGCTGCTGCTCTTATTCTGTCATTCTAGGTGCCAACAGGTCATGTTTGGTTAGAAGGTGATAATTTACAGAATTCTACAGATTCCAGGTATTATGGACCTATTCCATATGGACTTATAAGAGGACGAATCTTCTTTAAGGTACAGTTTTGTGCTTAAAATGTTTACTGTATTCTCTGCATTTCCCCAAAATGAACCTTTGAAATCTTCAAGATGTCAGTGGATTTAACTGTTGCGGTAACCACATTTTATAACATATTGGCTTTTACTTAGTACCACTATATGAAACATTCTCATCTCCCCTTGCCTAGTCTCACAAAATAGGTATTAAGAATGATTTTTCAATAATAATAAAATTAAAACTCACTGATGTAGCAAAAGAACCCTTTCATTTGAATTCTCTCTTATACAATCTGGGCATATTTTAATAAGCATTTGCGGGAGAGCAGTCTAAGTTCACAATACCTTGCTTTATAGGTATTGTGAAATACAGTTACACTAGTTAAAAACAGTGAATCATGGACAGTTTATTGTGGTTGAAGCAAGTATACAACTTGTAGGGAAGATTATTTTTTTTATTTTTCTGGATCCTTTTAATCATAAGCAATAATAATAATAAGAAAAACACATGAGTATCTGGGGCAACTGGATAATTCCCATAATTCTTTACAATTATTATATTCAAGTACATAAAACTTAAAAACTTTAGGTTCAAGATGTAACAGACATATATATTCATAAATACAGAGAATTTTTTGTATATTTGAATGTTCCAAACTCAACATTTAAATACATACAAGTGATTTTCTAAGTCTTACCCTTTTTAAAAATTTTTCTTAATTTTGTAATTTGTTCTAATTCATTATACAATCTTATTCTGATGCAGAAATTTTTATTCTTGACTGATAAGTAAGGATAAGCATTTAACTATTTAGCATAGAGAAAAATGGATTAAAAGGAGAAGGGAATAATGATTATATTTTATTAATTTTCTTCAATCACATTTTGATTTTACAGATCTGGCCTCTGAGTGATTTTGGATTTCTACGAGACAGCCCAAATGGCCACAGATTTTCTGATAATTAGCAAGCATTTATTCTTTTGACTTGATTAGTGTTTCCTGTTCAAGTGAATTTATTGCTGCAGTTGAAACCATGTACTTAACCAGTAAACTATTTGCTGTTCAGTTTTAGTTATTTGTTAAATGTAAAGAAAAGCAATCCATTCTGCAAACTCTTGTTCAAAATATTTTTGTGTAAAAATAAGTATAACCCAAGATCAGTGTTTCATCTAAATTTTATGTTATATATAAAATATTTGCAGGGGGACCTGAATGACTATACTTCACTTGCAAATTTTTTGTCTTATATAAGTGAAAATAATCTACTCTTCTTGAAAGTGCCTTATACTTCAGCTATAGTAAGTCAGTCAGAATAGTAACTATTCTTATTTATAAAATAAGTTTAATCTGCAACATCAGAAGTTCATTCTAAGTAAAAAGCTTCTAAGTTATATGCTTGACTCACTCCTTTGAAGTTAAGTAAAAAAGTTTCGGTGATCCCATAAGAGATTCTGTCAAGTTCTTTAAATGAGTTCTGATTTAGACTGTATAAGAATATTAAATGTATAGAAAAATACATCTTTAAGAATATGACATTTACAGGCTATTGTAGGCAATAATACTTTATAAAGTCCATCATACCAGCAATAAAATGGTTCTTATTCACAAATATGGCAATTAACACCAAACCTTAACACCTTGAAATAAAAAGGAAAGGGATGTACCAATTTCAGACTATTTTTTAAAGCTTCCATATTCTAAATTATACTTAAAAGTTGAAGATGGTGAGGTTCATAAATTTTAGAACTAGAAGGCCAGGACTGGAGCCAAGTCTTAATTCCAAATCTATTTTTCTAGTTGTCACTTCCCATTTTTTATTCTTCGTATTCAGCCTTCATTATGGGAGAACTGGGATCGCATATTGTTCACAGAGATTCTAATTTAATTATAATGACACTAGAATTTGAGGTAGGTATAAAATAGGCCTATAACTGTAACCTGTTGGGAACATTATCAGTTAGATACTTTATAAATATAAAGGAATATGATGATAATATTTCCCAATAAGAGACATATTTATGTTAAGAAAAAGAATTCTTATGTTTTATCAATGAGAAAACAAAGTTTTTAAGATGGGAATCCATAAAATATAACTCAAGTCCTTTTTATGGCAACGTAAATATAGTTTATAAGTACATATAAATTACTACATTAATCTTTTTAAATGTAGGTGATCTCTGCTTGATAATCTTATCGTTTCTTTGCAAATAATAGGGAAGAAAAAAAATCCATTTCCTTAATGCTCGAATGGCCTCTCATCATCATGTCTGAATATACACTTGAAGTATTCCAATAGTAGTCAACAATTTTAGCTATAATGAAGTAGTTCTATAATTAGTGAACATGTATCACAAGAAATCAGGTTAACTTCTTCTGCTTCATCTTTGGAAACACTGTATTTTCCACCACATCGGCAACTCAGAAAAAAAGAATGATCATCTGTGAAGAAAAAAAAAAAACTTCAAATGCTTACAAGCAACTACTTTTCTTATAACTTTTAAAAATGCAGAGTTTATTCCATAGAAATCGCAAAACAAACAAACAAAAACCCTCAATAATGATAAAATGTATTTAAAGGAGAATTGGAAAACATTTCTTGCAAGGAACAGTGTTTCTAAAAATTACCAAAGCATCTATCTGTAGATGAGAGAAGTATTAAAGCTATGAATCAACAGTCCAATGATTTGGGGGAGGGGGATGCTTAGAAGCAACTTGTGAAATGTTTTATTAAGAATCATAAAAATTTTATATTCTCTAAAATATATTTTCTAAAATATTACAGTGAAAGAGAAAGGAGCATGATATTTTGTCTAGAGTCTATCCTTTTAGAAATGACTGGTAACTTGACTATCAGCTAAATAATATTTGGATACTTCCTTTCTGGTACCACATGATTTCAATATATATAAACACCATAGTTTTTTGCAGTTTCCCCCACCCGATTATGGGGGATGTATGTGTACCTGATTGTTTGGTGTTTACAAATGATATATGAACCAACAGGAAACTGTCTGAAGTGAGATGCCCTAAGGAGGCAATGGTTTCCTCCTAATGGTAGAAATTTTAAGTATGTCCTCTCTCTGGAAAGTTTAATTACTAGTGTCCTTGGACTGAAAGAATTTCTGATTCCTCTGGTCTTCCATTTTATTATCTCTGGGAAGTAACTATCAAAGAAAAACAACTTATTAATCACAGTATCTATTTTACAAATATCATAATTTTTTTATTAGAGACAAAGGAGTTCTCAAAGGATTCATGATTTCCTATGATCAAATATTGTCATTCAGTTTTCAAACTTGATTAATATTTATAACTCATGGAGTATGAAAAAAAGAGAAATTAAACTGAATGTATTTGCTCTCTACCAAATCCAATCTTAAAAAAATTAGCAATAAGGGGCTGGTGTTATGGCTTAGTGGTAGAGTGCTACCCTAGTACATGTGAAGCTTACAAATAAGCTGAGGTTCAATCCTCAGCACCACATAAAAATAAAATAAAGGTATTGTGTCCATATGTAACTAAAAAAAAAAATTTTTTAAAAATGAGCAATAAGCCAACTTACATGCTTATCAGTAAGAAAAATATGAATACACTCTGTCAATCCTGTTTTTTATTCTTCCCCACAATGCCTTTCTTCTCCACAAAGACTAATTTAATTTTGATTTCAGAAATTCATCTTCCCTATCTAAGCAATATACAAATATACATGTACTACAGCATGTTTTCAAAAGTGAATGGTTTTGTTGTTAAAATGTCTAAAAATATACGTATTCCAACCATTCATTGATTTTAAGCTAAATCTCCCCCTCTTTTGTTTTTTTACCACCTCAGTGAACACTAAGAGACAATCTGAGGTGACACGTGCTTGGTAAATGACACAGAGGACAGCATGAGCTACTGTGGAGTTTTGTCATAGATATTTCCAAATGTTAGTGCTCACTAAAAATTAAGTTTTTTGAAATTTCTTACTACCATCAAGTTCTGAAACAAGGTGCTATTTTCAAAGAAATCATAATTTTAAATATAGTGAATGAAGATCAACAATATGATCAAGTTACACTAGACTAACTTGTAAGGGGAAGGTTAGCGTCAATCTCTCAAATGTTCCAGGAATATATGCCTTTTAAGCATAAGAAAATGCACTACTTCATACTGTTCTTTGATCCAGCAGCAGATACTTTGGCTATACCCATCATGTAGGGTTTCATCAGCTTTTCTCCATTTCTGGATCTTCTCCTTCCAAGGCCATTCTGAAAACAATCCTGAAGGAATCTAAAAAATTTTTTACTTGCCCAAATGATCACACTTTTTATTTAACTTCATATGCTAAGACAGCTCTTATTCATTTTTAAATAGTCCTGCAAGAATAATGGCTTCATGCAGCTGTTGTTCAGTATTTCCTCTCAGGAGGACAAGGATTATCTCCAGCTTTACAATGATAAAAATTCTTAAATAAGCAAAGCTGTTCTATATATTTAAGATTAATTGTATCTGTTTAATACTGATTCACTGGCTGTGGATGGGATTCATCCCTGTCTTCTTTACAATGGTTTACTTTGGAGAGTTCCAGGGACAATAACATTTCTGATAAGCCTTGATGATTTCATTTTCTTCAATATCCGGGTAGATTCATTTGTATGAAAAAGTCCATGTAGTAAAAAAAAGTATACTAAACAAAGGTACTTGAATCACCAATCTAAATTTTTAATTTAAAATTAAATTGTACTATTAACAAATATTTCAAAGGTAAATAAAAGAAGAAAAACTATAACAAGCTTGCTTCATTTTTGCATCATTAGGAATCATTAGTAAATAAAGTATATTAGACTTATCAATGAAAACAAGAATTAATTTGTTTAATAATAGATTAAACACATACATATATGCTGATGGACAGGAGGCAAACTATATCTTAAAAAAATATATTTACAGCAGCTTGGGAGGCTGAGGGAGGAGGATTGTGAGTTCAAAGCCAGCCTCAGCAATGGTGAAGCACTAAGGAACTCAGTGAGACCCTGTCTCTAAATAAAATACAAAATAGGACTGGGGATGGGGCTCAGGGGTCGAGTGGCCCTGAGTTCACTCCCTGGTACAAACAACAACAACAATGAAAAACACATTTATTTGAGCAGGTCTCCCTAATAAAGACATATTCTAGTTTGTCCTTCCATAAAATGGCAATGAAAAGCCTGTCACTGTTGTATTGTTTTCACAGCGGTAGCCCTTCCTGTTTATTTGACTAGACTATTGCTAATATTTGGGAGCCTCAATTACAAAAAATCTGAAGCTTTCAATTATTTACTGAAAATTAGAATTTTGAATCTGTAATTTAATTTTAGTGGTTGAGTGCAGAATGGTCAAATAGGTAAAAACATGATTACCCTTCTAAGCCAATATGGCTTGTGACCCATTTCTTTAGAGCATAAATAAAGAATCTGCCACTGGAAAAGGATGGCTCTGCTTATCTTTTACCATTCACACTCATTAGAACACTTTTAGAATCCTTTAGGTAATTTGTACCCCAAACTGAATAATAGTTATAGGTTAAGAATATATAAAATTCTAGTAAACTATAAGATTTTCTTTAATTGCCCAGAGAAATATCAAAGTATGGTACTCATGGATTATGTGTGGAAAGAGTTTTCATAATATAATGATGTCTACCCAGAGTTTTTCAGGGAACATCAAAAGAATGCAGAAATTAAAATTTTAATGATAGAAAAGGGGAAAAGACATGAACTCATGATAGGTCAAGGACAGTGACTGATTTTTCTTATTAAGAGACAATCAAAAATTTACGGTGGGGACGGGAAAAGCCTCCATGGAAAGCCCTCTCCTGAGAGTTTAGGATTCCATATAGGGAGAAAATGAACAAAAATTCTAATAGAAATTCATCTCAATTGCCACCATAAAGAGAAATAGAAAAAATCACCCCCTTTGACTTTAATAAAGTCCTTATTACAGAGAGTAATACAAAAATCAAAGTAGTACAAAACAAATGGAAAATAAACCCTTATGTACCTAACATCTAATTAAAGTAGAAAAATAACATCAATAAGTGAAGTTTAGAATTAAACAAAAACAGGCCAAACAAATCACAAATACATGTAAAACCAAACTATTATTTACAATTTCCAAACATCCTATGAGGTTTTACTTTCTTTCAAAAAATTCCTAATATTTTTCTTCACTGTAGATTAGTCCAAAAGAAAAAAAAAATTCCAACCTTCGTTCCAAGACATTTCTTCAAGATATACTTGAGCATCTACTGGGCCCAAATTTCTTAGCTCATCTTCTGTAAGATATAAAATAAGACACTTTTAATTTTGATATTTTACCTATGAAGAATGAGATGGCAACTCCAGCATAGTCATTACAATTCCTAGTTATCTATTATTTAAAACCTCAGTCTACTGCCTTTTTAAATATTTATTTTTTAGTTTTAGATGGACACAATATCTTTATTTTATATTTATGTGGTGCTGAGGATCAAACCCAGTGCTTCATGCATGCTAGGCAAGTGTTCTACCATTGAGCTACAACCTCAGCCCAGTCTACTACTTTTGAAAGCAATGACTTTAGCTGACTAAAAAATTCTATGTAAAATGCCATTCCATATAAACTTTAAGTCAAAATTTATCCCATTTAATACACACAAAATCATGAAGGCAGTTTATAATCAGTACCCTCTATTTTGTGAGACTTAAAAACTTTTTGTCAGATAAATTATATCTGGCTAAGAAAGCAATGTATAGATGCTATTTTACCAACTTTCTAACTTTGGGTATATCAGTTTTTTCATCACTACAACAGAAATACTCTCTCATTTGTTTATTTTAGGAGGATTGCTATGCACTGAATTCCCTATTCTCCAACCCCCCAACCAAATTCATATGTTGAAGCCCTAAGCCCAATAAGACAATTTAAGGAAGTGAATAAAGTTTAAAGAAGGTCATGAGGGTGAGATCCTAATTCAATAGGATTTGTGGCTTGTAAGATGAGCATGAGATCATTCTGTATGTCCATCTACCCATGTACAGGAGAAAGGCCATATGAGGACAACAAGGAGGCTGTATGCAAGCCAGGAAGAGGGCCCTCATTAGGAACTGAACTGGCCAACACCTTGATCTTGGATTCCCAGTTTCCAGAAGTGTCAAAAATTCTGTTTAAGCCACCCAGTCTATGTTACTTTGTTATGGCAGTTTAAGCAGACTAATGGGTATTCTTCCAATAAAAAATGATACAATGTTTTAAAGAAAAAAAGCTCTACCAAAATGTAAGGGGCTATTAGTCATCTGACTGAAACAGGATAATAAGTAACTTACAGAAAGAATTACTTTAATACAGCAGTAGCCCCACAACCCAGCTATTCTGTGTTGATGTTCCACTGCTGTTTTCTTTGCTGAAGTTTTCTCTTACCAATGGAAGATCCAAGGGAGCATGGAACACACCTAAATAAGTAAGAACATGGTCTAGGTAGTACAGGAATGTGCTTTCTTAACTAAAGAGTATTTTGGGACAAAGAAAGCAACTATAGATAGGAAACACGTGTCTTTGTGTTTAAAGACACGTTATATTTCCTGTATGCTTGTACTGTTCTTCTAGAAGTCAATGCTAAAAAAAAAAAAGAACCTAAAATCCACCCCGCACTCCAGTGAAATTTTCTTTAGCTGTCTCACTAGTCTCTTGTTCACTTGCTGAGAATGCCTCCCTTTGTTCTGTTGTATGAATGCCTGCAATTTAATTATATTTAATAACTGCCTGTTCAAAATTTATTGGTGAGTTACACAATTTTAAAATAGATGAAAAGATTATACAATATTTTGAACTTGCCATGGTTTTCTATTAAGGTATATTAAATATTATACCACTTCATATTTACTGGGTACTGAAAGTCCCAAAATTGTCCTTAAAACACAAAGATACAGACTCTTTCTGATGGTCAAGATAGTTCCTCCATATCTGTAAAGAGCTTATGCAGAATGTGTCAGTGTGTGAAGTAATTTCCAAACAAAACAAAAAAAATTAATTTCTACATTTTATATAAAGTTCCCTTGGCTATGTGTTATTCTCTTATGTCCAAAAGTCTCGTGATGGGGAAATATAATCTTATATTTTAATTTCTTACTGGAAAGACCAAGGTGATTTGCTAGAACAGCGAAAATAAACAATCTTAAGATTTTAGGGATGGGAATAATTGACACTTAAAAGACATCCCCTTTAGGGGAAAAACAGGTGTTGTTAACTTATCACTAAGTTGTTTATACTCTAGAGTATCTTATAGACATCTTATACAATTTTGAAATCAAATAAAGCAAAGATGGAAAAGGCAGAAATAATGACGATGAATCAGCTTTCTCACTTTAACCTACCTTGGACACCTGTAATATATAACTGCATAAAAGACAACCCATTCATATATATCCATTATGCCGTTTTTATTTAAAAATAACAAATAATAAATAACTTGCAAATATAACTGCCAAGCAAGTCAGCATCCTATTGTTCTGCTTCTCTACTGGGAAGCTATTGTTATTCTCACCTAGTTACTATTTCATGTGCAACCCTTTCTATTATTCCACCCACTCAAAAAAAACGGCTTTTACATTTTTATTATCTTTCCTTCTTTATCTCTTTGCACAGAAACTTCAGAGTAGCTACCCATTTCTTGGTTGAAAGATTAGCATAGACCATCTCTCACTGTAAAAGGGAAAACAACACAAAATGGTTAGTCCCTTGCCAGGGGTCAGAAAATGAGTATATTCAAATATTCTTGTTCTATAGCTGCTAAATATCTCTATATTGGAGGGATTATTCAATATTATGTACACAGTCTCAAGTTTCTGTGGAGATTCTGGTTTTAGAAATCAGTATCTGACAAAAAAGAGAACACTTGTGATTACTCTACATTATATGAAATGTAAGGGGCAAAAGTTCCCTATGGTATAGGGGCAGAGGAGAGAGTGATGACTGGAAGAAGTCACAAGGGGACTTCTGGCTAAATGGGTGTGCTGACTGTGAAAATCTATCAAGCTAAGATTTCTGCACTTCTCTATATGTATTCTACTTGAGGAAAAAATTGTAAAGGTAGTGTATTGAGACTCTAATGGTTACATTTTTTAATAGACATAAGGAAAGAAAAATTAGAGAAGTGTCTCATAGGAAAGTTGTATTCTTTGAAAGGATAGTAATCTAACTTCTGAAGAGGCTGGGGATGATTAACTCAGGGGAAAATTGGATCCCAGGAGAACCTTATAATGAGCACACAGGGTACATACAAGTAAAAGGTGAATCTAAATGTGGGCGGCGGGGGGTGACCAAGATCTTTTGTTGAGGGGCAGGTGTCCAAGTAGGGGGCAACAGCAAATTCCATCCCCCCACCCCAACCCCCACTACAATTACAAGGAACAAACAACTTAAATGTGTTTTTTTTCCTCTTTAAACAATAATCTCTGCTTGTCCACCATTGTAGTTATAATTAAAAAACTTAATTCTTCCCTATCCACTAAATTAACTCACAGGAACCCTATTTTGATAATTGTCTACTAATTAGGCACAGCACCTTCAAAACAGATTAGGTTTTTGTTTGTTTGTTTTTTGTTTTGGTAGTATTACATATTATAAAGATTTTGCTCACTACAGTGAAATATTTTAACAAGTATCTACAAATTTAAGTCCTATCTCAAGATTGTCCTGTTAACATGACTAAAAATATTGAGAAAATAAACTGCCTTAGTGATTTAACTAAAGGACTAGATCCCAAGATCTGAATCTAGGATTTTTACTATAGAATGATAATAACTATTAAAAATAAAGATGAAGACAAAAGAAAAGAAAAACCCACAGCCATTTAGAAAGAAAAGCATTGCCTGGCATTTGGTGTACTCAGTCTTGAGTCTAATGACACTACACATGCTTTGATTCTTTAGAAGCAAATGGGTTCAATTTTTTTCTAAGTTTTCTGGGGATACTAAGATCTGTTCACACCCTGTGCTGTGCTCACAAGCTTCGTCAAATAAGGAGGCAAGAAAAACTTCTAAATTTATTTTACAAATAGAAAGCAGTGTATTATAGTTAGAGAGGTTCCTGAGGAATATAATGATAAAATCAAATAATTTATGTGGTTACTTGAAAAAGAATCTTTCAACCTTTAGAAGTATAGGCCCTTCTGACCTTGTGTTCTATTGGATTTGTCTGACAACAAGAGGTGAAAGAATTCTGTGGCTCTATTGTCTCAACAGTGGGATCTAAGAAAACACTGGCAGGGCTCATCAGAGAGGTTTATGAGCCTGCAATTCAAAGAGATTAAAAGGAAAATCTATGGAGATTCTTTCACACTGAAGAATAACATTAAATAACTATTAGCAGCTTGGTTCAGTAAAGCTTACTAGAGCTCTCGCTGGGTCATTCACAACTTTCTAAAAGAGGAAAGGTTTTTTTCAGCTCCATTTGGGAATCAATAAATATTTTTTACTTTTTACAAGACAATGGAATTCCAGTCTTTTTAAACTTCCTCTTAATGATAATAAAATTTCAAAAACAATTCTTTAATTTGTAAATAATTACACTTCCAATCTGAATAAAGTTTCTCTAACTGTAGCTACAATTTTTTTTAAAAAAGTAAAAATAAAAAATAACAGCAACAAAAAGCTATAGAGGAAAGGAATTTATTCATTATGGCTGAGGTATTTTAAAGTCCCATTCAATTGTACACTGGCTAAAAGATCAAGTCCATCTGCAGCTCTGTCCATATTATTCATGCATGGCAATGTCACGTTATTCAAGTGATCATGAAATACTCTCACTTAACAATTAGTCCACGATTTTTATTTTTATGCCATTTCAAAAGCTTAATCCAAATTTAAAGATGTGTGTGAGCTTGTGTATGTGTGTGTGAGTTAAAGCAAGCAGCAGTGTTTTCTTTTAGGTCTAACTCAGTATCTTCTTGTCTTGTAATTTTAAACAGCCATTTCATTCTTACAAATAATTTCACTATACAGAAACTTTTCATATAGTAAATAAGTTGAAGATAATCAATATGTCTTCATAATGTCTCTTGGAAAGTCTCTTATGAGAAAGAATTGGGCAACATTTGAGAATTGTTTGTTAAGTCGTATAATCCTACAGTCCTTTCTCAGATAAAATTAAGGTCACAACTGCAAGGCTTTCCACACTGAAGAAAAATTTCAAACTTGGATATTCATTATGAATTTAAAAAATTGCAGGACTTACTACTAAATGGAAACCCAATGTTCAAGAAGGTCCCGAATGAAAAACCCAGAAACTGAATTCCTTCTGTTTCAACTACCAAACAAGAACAGCAGCAGATGTAGGCCTGGCCTTTTGTTCTGATTCTCAAAAATGTCTCATCCCTGACTTTTGGGAACTGAAATAGCAGACTATACACACACAATCTGTACAAAACTTGGAAGCCTAGTAAACTGATTTAAGAGTCAGAGAAAATGGCTTGGAATTCTCCCCTATCAATTACTAGCTATGTGACCTTAGTCAAATTACTTAACCTCTTGGAGTCTTTAAGGAGTCTTTAACTCTTTCTCTGGAAAGTAGTTATTAATACCTTCCTCACATGAATATTTAGATATTGTTTAAAGGACAATTACCACACTTTTAGTGCTCAATAAATGACAGATTTTTAAGCTATTATTGTCTCATGATGTTTGTGTTGAACCATTTAGACTAGACCATAGAAAATGAAGAACCAACCAATTAGTAGTAGGGGAAAAGCCTCAGTGTAGTTCCACAGTGTAGGAAGAAGGCAGCAACTCTTGACCTTGTCTGGATTTGTAACACTGCTATGAAGTTTGACGTACTTGACTATTGTCAGTCCATTAACTCTGATCTAAGCCATAGTCTATATAACTTTTTTAGTTCCTCCAAAATATCAAACACAGAACCAAAAGGTAGGTACCACAGGGGGAAAAACATCAAAAATAATTAATTTTGTGGATTAAATTCAGAAGGTAGAAATGATAATGGATTAAAATATCAGGAAAGACTCTGGAGGGAGGGTGGGGGTGGGGGGTGGGGAAAATGGGAGGGCTTGAGATAAATTTTGAACAAAGAATATTCTACAAAGAATAGGAAAGTGTTCTGAATAATGAAAAACAATATGAGTAGATCTGAGAGCCTCTACATGGACCAGAGATGATTTTCTTTAGGCTGTAGCAGATGATTAAGTTGGAAAAAGTAATAAGGACAAACTTAAAGGTTTTGTCCCATGAAAATTCTAGGTAAATGGGCAAATGTAATGGGAGAGAGAGGGGGGAGTTATAATTTTCTTAAATAGAAGAGAGAAAAAAGAAAGCTAAATCAATCAAAATGTAAAGGACTATGGGAGAAGGCAGCAGAAGAGAATGGAAGAGCAATGAGCAGCTACGGAAATACTCAGGTTATATGTTATAATCTGGGGATGGACTACTGGGGCAGCTGTGTGAATAATATCATATAGGGGAAAAACATTGAAAAAAGCAAAAATGTCAACTTACATTTCTTATTCATTGGTTGTAAACAGAGCAAAGTATAAGTAATCAGAGTACAATATGAAACCAGGGTTTCATGTCTGAGGGGGAAAAAAAGCAAGGAGAATGGGTCCCCTTTTGGTTTTGGACCCACTGATTTCAACTGGGCCATGTAGCCAAGGAGAAAGGGAGAGGTTAAAGTCAGAAACAAAAACTTCCTAAAATCTTATATTTCTTTACTATTAAGTCAGATCCCCAAATTGTATTCAAATGTACCAGAATTACAACTAGAATCTTGTCCATAGTATTCTTAGCCACATTTTTATTCAAAAATGATGAAAAATGATCTTAAAATACATCTTCATTGCAAAAGCCGTTATTTCCACTCAAATAAATGTGAAATAATATGAGTAGTAACCTTCTTTTGACAAATAAGATGAGGCAGTGGGACCCTCACAGAAAGTTGTATCTGTACACTCTTCTTCCTCTCAAGATAATGCCAGTCCCCAACTGTCTAGATGGATTTTCTGCATCATTTCACATACTTACTTTTCCCAGAAACAGTCACCAAAAAGAAAAAAAAATACCCTCTGATGTTTATCTTCAAGTTTTTACCTGAAGCTAATTTTTACAGCCAATTTTGAAATTCCTAAAATCAAATGGAAATAATAATAAGACCATAAATGGAAACCATAATCTGATTAATTCAAGTATTTTGTAAGGGTCAATTTTAGGACATATTTTACACAACTATTTACTATCTAAAGATATTACTCCTAACAGTTAACCCAAATCCATATTATCTAAAAGTATCTAGATTTACAAGTAAGTTTTTTTGGAGTTATACTAACACCCTTTTTATAAGAACTCTTCATTTTTATTTCAAGAAATTACATGCTGACTTAAGTTATCTGACACATAAATGTTGGTGGAATTTTAAGATACTATTCTTGACTTATTCCAAGATTTCCTCATCTTCCGTTCTCAAATTTTTATCCTAATAAAGGGATGCAGCAAATTGTATAAAACAACATCAGAAATGATCTACTGTATCTAGCTAAGAAGAGGAGCTGATTACCTATGAAGAAAGGCACACTTGCTTTATAAGTTCCAGCTATATTGCTCTCTGAGCCAGGCTGATTTGGTTATCTAAGTACTTAGCCAACTGGTGGAATGGGAAGCACCACATCACCAAAATAACTCACTAATAGAAAACCAAGATGTATCAATATAAAATACTATATGCTAGATCAGGAAGGATCTCAAACACAACCCACTCATTAAGCATTGTTTAATCTAATTAACTGCATTTAAAGGTTTGTTTCTCTTCAGGGCAAGTAACTTAACTCATAAACTATGTCATCTGCAGGGCCACCGAGGCATCAGAAATCTGGGACTGCACATTACAAAGCTACTGAATCACAATCCCTATTTTTTCCCCCATGATATACTTCTGATGTGCTTTTTAATGTGTTTAATATATGAGAAAACTCTCCACAAATTTATAAAGGCACCAAAATCTATTCAACAGACATTATTCAAGTGAACACTTAATAAATCCTGAAAAGGTTTTCCAAAATGCTCATCTGCTTGAAATGCAAAGCCTAGTCCTGAATAACTATGCTTTTCAGGGGAATGCTGGAAGCTGTCTTTGGAAGCATCCTTACAAACAATACGGTAAATATGCCAACTGGAACTAATTGATTAAATTCACTAGTTAACATTGCCTTCAAAATGTATAATCTCTTGAAACTGAATATTACTCATCCTTTTCTTAAGACTTGATTTTCTTCAGCCTGGCAAACATTGCCCCAAGATGTCAACTAAGAATATAAAAGTAGAAATGAGGGAGAAAAAAATATGTATGTATTTTACTTTAGGTTATCTGCCCTAGATTATTACTTTTTCTTTAATAGAAATAATCCATTGACAGTTTCTTTTGAGAAGCAAAGAAATAAGGACATCAAGGACTCCTTTAAATAATCTTCTAGGCAATTATATGGCTGTGGGCAATATTGATGAGGTTTTCCTTAAAACAAGGTACCAAGTCTGAGCTGTGAAATATGAAAAAGCACTCAACATCAGCCAATAAAGTATCTCCCACCTTCTTCCCAATATTATAGAGCTCAAATTTATTTCATATTGCAAGTTAAAAGCAGGCAGGAAACAAACATATTTAAAGCACCCCCTATGAAAGTTATTTATGATGAACTAACACCACATGGAAAAAGAGTTCTGTATAACAAAGCTATTTCTATGTCCCCAGGGGGTGACCCAGAAAAAAGAGTGCTTTGACCTGGTTATAACAGTTCTCTCTCTCTTGGTAACCTATCCTGGTCTTTAACAAATTATCACTCTCAAAGGTTTCCCTTCTATCAAATCTAAATCCTCACTGTTGAGAAGTTCAAGTTCATTTCCTTTTTTGAGGAGCCATTTTTTTAAAACAGTTGAAAAGAAAAAAAAATCATTGGTATTCAAGAGAACAATATGAAAACAGGTTTACTATAAGATTTCTGAAAAATAGTTCTGGTATGATAAGTTTAAAAACAGAAAGTTATATTTAAATAAGAGACTCTATCTCAATAGTAAGCCAATCTCCATCTAAAACTGAAACACAGAATTCACTATTCGGAGTCCACAGTAAAGAAATACATATTTAATACTAGGTTCAGGTATTAAAATGTCACGAAAATTGTATTTCTACTGTTCTTTTAGAACAGCTCACTTCTTCTGTTCTTTTAAAACAGTTCTTTAAGAACAGTAATCACCCATCTGAAAAACTTCAAAACAAATTGACATTTTATAAGTTCCAGGTTAGGTATATGGATCAGGGTCAATTCTTACTGTATATGGTTTTGTCTAAACCTCAGTGTAATTTCATCAATAACCTACAAGAGTCCCCAGTGACACAGAAGACCACAGGTGCTTCCATTAAAAGCCTAAAGAAAACTTTGCTAGACCAAGGTGGCACATACTTGTAGTCACTTGTAGTGACTCAAGAGGCTGAGGCAGGAGGATTTTAAGTTCAAAGTCAAACTTAGAAACTTATCAAGATTCTAGTGAGATCCTGTCTCAAAATAAAAGATTTTTTTTTTTTTAAAGAGAGAGTGAGAGAGGAGAGAATTTTTAATATTTATTTTTTAGTTCTCGGCGGACACAACATCTTTGTTGGTATGTGGTGCTGAGAATCGAACCCGGGCCGCACGCACGCCAGGCGATCGCGCTACTGCTTGAGCCACATCCCCAGCCCCTCAAAATAAAAGATTTAAATACAAAAAAAAAAAAAAAAAAAGAAAAAGGAAAAAGGATTGGGGATGTAGTTCAGTGGTTAAACACCCCTGAGTTCAGTAGTTCAATTTCCAGTACCAAACAAAACCAAAAATAAACACTTTGTTTAAAACCAGCTTGCTTGGTAGCACATGCCTGTAATCCCAGCAATTTGTGGGGCTGAGGCAGGCAGATCACAAGTTTGAGGGCTGCCTGGGCAATGTAGTGAAGACTGAGGCTATAGCTCAGTAGTAGAGTGTCCCTGGGAATGATCCTGGATACCAAAACAAAAATGTTTAAAAACAAAACATAAAAAGCTCAAAAGAGAGCTGGGCATGTAGCTCATTATTGGTCTACCTTTAAATTACTGGTCTACCCAACTCTGCAGCCCAATAAGAAAGATTGTTCTTCTTTTTGACCCCTCCCTAACCCTTTCTCTGTGGACAGTAGAATTTTAGTCAAATTCATTAATCTGCTCTTTAGAGTACACAGGCTATGGAATGATAGAAATGCAGAGGGACAATGAAAATACATACCCTACACACGTTAGAGTACAGTTTTATATTATTGCTCTCTTAAACAAAGTGGAACTCTACATAGTAAAGACTGGTAATGATGTACAAAAACAACATGAGAGAACTATCATATCCAAGACTTTCAGAGAAATTATACCACATGAACTCAGTTTAAAAGGATACATCTATCCATGGATATGTAGCCACTTCTATACTCTTTTGTCAGAACAAACATTTACTACATAGATATTATATACCAAAGAGAAGATGCAACATTTAAGCCCTACTTGAAAATCTGCATATTCTTTAAAAAGGTAAGTATACCTCAGATTCTTAATATTAAAAACAAAACAAAACCTGTTAGTCTTTAAAGAAGGAGAAGGGCTTTAAAGCTAATTAGTACTATGAACAATTTACTACTAAAACCTACCACTCCAGGACATAAACAATCAGTTAAGTCTTTTCATGCAAAGGTATTCCACACTAAAAGAAGTACTTAATTTTATTGGTACAACTTCCTATGAAAATGAGTATGGATGTTTTACAAATTATCATTGGCTCCATTCTATAATGCCGTGTTTGGAAATAAAGCCTTGCATTTCAAATCAAAT